>NW_026855012.1:0-25316 GCF_026571515.1 Ruditapes philippinarum
CGGACCCGGGGACTTCCCCCAAAACCCTAACCCCTTAGTGACCGTTTGCATAGCAACCAGTGAATTTGCATAGCAAACAGTGACTTTTCCCTACAAAACCCTGACTTTCTTGGGGAAAACTTCATAGCACCCCCTGACTCTTATAGGGGAAAGGACTTTCCCAACACCGTAACCCCTTTTTTAGCGACCGGCCCTTTTCTAAACCATGAATTTTCATTTCACCGTACTTCGGAAAACCCTTATTTTCCCCCGAGTCAAAACTTTTCCATTACACCTCTTCTCCATACCACGGGTCTCCCAAAAACCCTACCCCTTTGCGACGCCCCTTTTTGGGAAGCAAACCCGTGAACTTGATAGCGACCAGGGTTCCCCTATCAACCACTGACTTTTTTGGCGATCAATGTCATAGCCTACTGACTCTCCCAAAGGGCCACGGCTTTCCCCCAAAGCCGTAATTTTTAGGGGAGCCGGTTTTTGAAAGCAACCAGTGAATTTGCATAGCGACCAGTGACTTCCGTATCAACCACTGACTTTTCTTTGCGACCAATGAGTTCTATTGCACCTACTGACTCTCCATATCGACCACGGACTTTCCCCAACAGCCGTAACCTTTTCATAGCGACCGCCGGCTTTGCATAGCTACCAGTGAATTTGCAAAGCGATCAGCCGTAACCTAGCGTTAGCGACCGTCGGTTGTGCATAGCAACCAGTGAATTTGCATAGCGACCAGTAACTTTCGTATCAACCACTGACTTTTCTTGGCGATCAATGACTTCTATAGCACCTACTGACTCTCCATAGCGACCACGGACTTTCCCCATCAGCCGTAACCTAGCGTTAGCGGCAGCCAGTTTTGCCATAGCAACCATGAATTTGCATAGCGACCAGTGACTTCCGTATCAACCACTGACTTTTCTTGGCGATCAATGACTTCTATAGCACCTACTGACTCTCCATGAGCGACCACGGACTTTCCCAGCAGCCGTAACCTAGCGTTAGCGACTGTTGGTTTTGCATAGCAACCAGTGAATTTGCATAGCGACCAGTGACTTCCGTATCAACCACTGACTTTTCTTGGCGATCAATGACTTCTATAGCACCTACTGACTCTCCATAGCGACCACGGACTTTCCCCATCAGCCGTAACCTAGCGTTAGCGACAGCCAGTTTTGCATAGCAACCAGTGAATTTGCATAGCGACCAGTGACTTCCGTATCAACCACTGACTATTCTTGGCGATCAATGACTTCTATAGCACCTATTGACTCTCCATAGCGACCACGAACTTTCCCCAACAGCCGTAACCTAGCGTTAGCGTACGCCGGTTTTGCATAGCAACCAGTGAAATTGCATAGCGACCAGTGACTTCCGTATCAACCACTGACTTTTCTTGGCGATCAATGACTTCTATAGCACCTACTGACTCTCCATAGCCACCACGTACATTCCCCAAGAGCGGTAAATTAGCGTTAGCGACCGACGGTTTTACATAGCAACCAGTGAATTTGCATAGTGACCAGTGACTTCCGTATCAACCACTGACTTTTCTTGGCGACCAATGAGTTCTATTGCACCTACTGACTCTCCATATCGACCACGGACTTTCCCCAACAGCCGTAACCTTTTCATAGCGACCGCCAGCTTTGCATAGCTACCAGTGAATTTGCAAAGCGATCAGCCGTAACCTAGCGTTAGCGACCGTCGGTTGTGCATAGCAACCAGTGAATTTGCATAGCGACCAGTAACTTTCGTATCAACCACTGACTTTTCTTGGCGATCAATGACTTCTGTAGCACCTACTGACTCTCCATAGCGACCACGGACTTTCCCCAACAAGCGTAACCTAGCGTTAGCGACCGCCGGTTTTGCATAGCATCCAGTGAATTTGCATAGCGACCAGTGAATTCCGTATCAACCACTGACTTTTCTTGGCGATCAATGACTTCTATAGCACCTACTGACTCTCCATAGCGACCACGGACTTTCCCCAACAGCCGTAACATATGTTAGCGACCGCCGTTTTGCATAGCATCCAGTGAATTTGCATAGCGACCAGTGAATTCCGTATCAACCAATGACTTTTCTTGGCGATCAATGACTTCTATACCACCTACTGACTCTTCCATAACGACCACGGACTTTCCCCAACAGCCGTAACATATCGTTAGCGACCGCCGGTTTTTGCATAGCAACCAGTGAATTTGCATAGCGACCAGTGACTTCCGTATCAACCACTGACTATTCTGGCGATCAATGACTTCTATAGCACCTAACTGACTCTCCATTAGCGACCACGAACTTTTCCCAACAGCCGTAACCAGCGTTAGCGTACGCCGGTTTTGCTCCATAGTTTAATCAGAAGAATACGAATTTGCATAGCGACCAGTAACTTCCGTATCAACCACTGACTTTTCTTGGCGATCAATGACTTCTATAGCACCTACTGACTCTCCATAGCGACCACGGACTTTCCCCCAACAGCCGTAACATCTTCATAGCGACCGCCGGCTTTGCATAGCTACCAGTGAATTTGCATAGCGCCCATTAACTTCCGTATCAACCATTGACTTTTCTTGGCGATCAATGACTTCTATAGCACCTACTGACTCTCCATAGCGACCAAGGACTTTCCCCAACAGCCGTAACCTAGCGTTAGCGACCGCCGGATTGGCATAGCTACCAGTGAATGTGCATAGCGACCAGTGACTTTTGTATCAACCAATGACTTTTCTTGGCGATCAATGACTTCTATAGCACCTACTGACTCTCCATAGCGACCACGGACTTTCCTCAACAGCCGTAACCTAGCTTTAGCGACCCCCGGTTTTGCATAGCAACCAGTGAATTTGCATAGCGACCAGTGACTTCCGTATCAACCACTGACTATTGTTGGCGATCAATGACTTCTATAGCACCTACTGACTCACCATAGTGACCAAGGACTTTCCCCAACAGCCGTAACCTCTTCATAGCGACCGCCGGCTTTGCATAGCTACCAGTGAATTTGCATAGCGATCAGTGACTTCCGTATCAACCACTGTTTTTTCCGTTGGTCGCTATGTGGGGTCAGTGGTCACCATAGAAGTCATTGATTGAAAGAAAAAGTCAAAATTTGCTATGGAACCCATTAGTTGCTGGGCAAATTGACTGGTTGTTTGGCAAATTCAATGCCCAACAACGAGAGGTTATGGCTGTTGGGCAAAGTCGCCGGTCGCTATGTGGGGTCAGTCGTCACCATGGAAGTCATTGATTGAAAGAAAAAGTCAATGTTTGCTATTGAACCCATTGGTTGCTGGGCAAATTGACTGGTGTTGGGACGCAATTCAAACTGCCCAACAAGAAGAGGTATGGCTGTCTGGGCAAAGTCGCGGCGTATGTGGGGTAAGTGGTCACCCATAGAAGTCATTGTGATTGAGATAGAAATCATATGATTTTGGGCTATGTGAACAAAATTGGTTGCTGGACAAATTGCCAGGTTATGGGGCAAATTCACTGCCCAACTGCGCATTGTCCATTTTAATTGTTCCTAATTTGCACCAAATGTTCCTGTCACACTGTGTACTCTCCTGTATGCATCTGTGACGCCAGACTTTTGATCATGCACATTTCCCTGATCTGGTTAATCACGAACTATTCAAATTTCATAATAAGAAATAGACATCTATTTTTTTACATCAGTGAACTGAATGACCTTAGGGGGAATTAGGCTAGAATAATGTGTAAAATTGATTCGGATTATATTCCGGTACGTTAAAAATAATTTTCAAGAAGGTTTTCAACCTTATTTCTTATGTTTCGGGAAAAGTCCGAGTGGGAGCATTCAGAGAAAAACACTTATCCCGTTTTCAGGCCTAAACCAGACAATAAATCTATAAACTTCTGTCACAATTATCTCAAGTACTATAGCCATTCTTTGGTGCGCTACATGAATTTTTAATACTCTTACGTTTTCTTATAATAAAATGGTATTTGACCTTCGAGTCGACGAAAAAATGGTCCAAGTGGGTGCATTCAGCAGGTGCGCGATGACGTAGTATCCTACCATTGATAATTTGACAGGTGTGGTTTTTTAAGGTTTTTTTAATAATAATGGAAAAGGCTCCCACTCGGACTCGATTTCAGAGATGCTCCCACTCGGACCCAAATATATACATTTTGAAAGCGCATTGCTGTGTTAAGGTTTTATGGATTATTCTCACAAATTTTACACCATTTTGTCAATAACTACTGTGACATTAACTTTTTCCTTCTTTTTACAGAGATCACTTCTTTGATTCTGAAGAATGACGTTGTTGGGCAGGAACAAGGTGGGTGCCATGGCAAAGTTTCAACTGATAGGATCACTTTACAAAAAGGTGCACTTGGCTTGTGTTGAATCCGAAGGGATTATTCAAAATTATTACCAACAATAAAGCTAACGTTAGGACTATAAAAGACTATAAATGGACAGTTTGGATCTCAAGAATAAAGTTTTGTTGAGATGTTAAAAAAAATGGTGGTGTTTTATAAAGAAGTCATTATATATTGTTTAGTACCATACTGGATTAAGATTCTGTTGGACTCGCACACATATTAGAGGCATGTATTCAATAATTGCTGACTTTAATATCTTTTTAATAATTTAAAACCCAATGATTTAATTGCGTGTTTGTTAAACTTGTGATTTAGATTTTAAAACAACATACTGGTACGTTTATGAACATAAAGAAGTCAATATCTATCGGTTGATTTGAATAGTTTATTAAAGAACAACATGTAAATCATATTTGTCATGAACTGGTTAAAAAGCCAATGTACTGCCATACATAAAGCATGCATCACAATTATTGACAACTTTGACAATTTTAAGTATGAAAGTTTTCATATGTACTGTACGTATTTTTACCTAAAATAACAAAATAAATTAATTGGAAAGCAAAGATCACAGCTATTTTTTTTATTACATGCTTTTCGATGGTTTATAGAAATATATCAGTGAATTAAAACTGATAATTTCACTGTTTGAAACAGTGAAATTATCAATTTGATAATTTCACTGTTTTGAATTTAAGCCCCTTACGTTGTTTCAGTGAAATACAGCGTACACAGAACTGGAAACCAACTTAATAACGTAACGTCGTAAATGACGTCACGTTGTATAATTATTTGGCGCGCTATTCATTTAATATTAGGTTAAAATGTCCTTTTTAACGTTTGTTTGCATATAATAGAAAGAAATGTGTTTAGTTCAGTGTGAGATCGTAATATATTTCACCTCGTGAACACCAAAAGTTCACATTTCACTTGTGACTGCGCCAGTCGTAAAATATACCTTTTGGTGCTCTCTCTGTGAAATATATTCCGATCTTACATTGAACTTAACAAATATTCTCTATATGACAGTCTTTACAATATCTTGGTTATTAAAGATCCTGTAAGTTATATTTCAAGTTGTTACCAATTGAAATGTTATATATATGTACATGTATATAATTATGCTACTAAAACAATTTTCAAACATTAAGGAATATGTAAAATTCGTACTGCAAATGTTTGTCCACATTATGTGTAATCATTAAAATATACATGTATACATTCATTTCTTATTGAAGAATTCAACTTACACTTAATAAGTTAATAGAAAATATATTTCCAATTACCTCCCTTTATGAAATATAAATTCGGTATTATCTTTACAAATAAATAAATGCTTTTTGGAACATACAATATTGATTATTGTTATTTGAGCATTACGTTTATGATATAAAACCATAGAAAATTGATATCAGGATATTTAAATGATGTTTAAATAATAACAATCATACAAGAAGTAATCACAGACAGTAAAATCCCCCGCCTAAAAGGAGGAAATACATTTCATAGGAGAAGTAACCCTTAAATACATGTAAAAATCCAAGTAATGACACTCGTGAAAATTAATGAAAAGTTATAGCCTAGACATAATAAATCATGAAAAAAATAACACTCCCATGAAAACAAAAACAAAGAAAAAAAAGAAGCATTAAGTGAACACTTCTAGCTGGTCCTTATGCACTGCTGTTCACTTCTATTAAACATGTTCAATATAAAGTTTCAAGTTTATATCTCAAATACCTTAGAGGTATGGTCCTTGCAAACTAATCATAGTGCATACAAAGAGCAATAACTCCAAAACCGGTGAGTTGTCATTCTTGTTTGCGGTATTTTGCTTTATTGAAATCTATCCTCCAGTGAAGTTTCAGATAAATTGATCCTTTATGACACATTGTCTAAAAATTTACGCAAAACCTAAACAAAAGACAATTACTTCGAAGAGCTATTATTCTTGTGTTTTCTAGAGTATTCCTCCTCACTAAGATATATCCACAGTTGGTATCTAAAATATTTGCTACAGCTATGCCGTGCCAAGATGTCCTGCCATGTGCTTCCTTACATCGCAATGTGGTTTATACCTTTTCCCATACTGGTCACAAACACAAATACTTTCTGCAAAACAAAACGTTATAATATTTTTAAAATGTATAATCAATTTGTTTCTTATTTCGGCAACTCTATTTAACGAGGAATTGGTTCAACACAACCATTTTTTTTTCTTATTCTTAGGCTGATAACTGATCCTCTAAGAACACATATTTACGAGACTGTTATGATAAAATATGTCACAACTCTAGTGATCTAAATATTAGTATCGTATTTTAAAAATGCTGTTTCATTGAATTCTTACTGATTAGGTCCGAGTGGGAGCATCTCTGAAGTTGAGTCCGAGTGGGAGCATTTTCCATTTTTATAAAAAAAAAACTTTAAAAAACTGACTTTTAGATAGAAATATTTGAAACTTATCCATAAAAATGTGTAAACATGACTCGATTTATATTCCGGTATGTTAAAAATAAATTTCAAGAAAGTTTTCAACCTTACTTCTTATATGTTTCGGGAAAATTCGAGTGGGAACATTCAGAGAAAAATATTTATCCCGTTTTCAGGCTCAAACCAGGCAATGAATCTATTAACTTTTTTTACAACTATCTCAAGAACTATAGCCATTCTTTGGTACGCTACATATTTTGTTTGATACTCTTACGTTAACTTATAAAAAAAATGTATTTTATCTTCGAGTCGACGAAAAAATGGTCCAAGTGGGAGCATTCAGCAGGTGCGCGATGACGTAGTATCCTACCATTGATTATACTGTAAATTAATTACAGCACGTCATAAAATAGCAACACATTTTTTTTTCAGTTACCAATAATCATTTTAAATATTAAGTAGATTTATGGTTTTTTGTTTTATTGGATTAAATTTACGGTAGTAGAAATGCGTATCTGTCGGGGAAAGGAATTTGGTAAGTAGATAACGTGGAAAAAAACTTTAGGGAACTGGATAAACCCGAGAATATGCGTAATTATAGGGGAATGGGCAACCTGTTGCTGTCGGTACCAGTTTGACTGGGTGCCTAAATAACCTAGCGGACAGTTTTGTTTTCATACGATATTAGTATGGCTGCCGATTTTCCTGCGCCATTCTCATTTTTAGCGTCAATGGCGGAAAATCGCGTCCTCAGCAGATCTCTGCATATTGGATTTAGTTATTATTTTACCTGAAAAAAAAATACATGACCGGCGATTTACCCTATTTGGACAGCTTGTCTAGCGAAAATTAAGTACAAAATAAAAGGATTTATCGTCAATTTGAAGAAGTTTCCTGTCGTATAGCTGGTTGCACAGGCTAATTAGTCATACATGCTATATTCAAAAAGAATGACAAGTCAACATGTATATACATATATTAAGGTTTTTATTTCATAATGTGAACTATGGAACATGACTTTGATTTATGAATATTATGGTACAGGATACATGCGGACTGAGCTTATGTCAAAATGATTAATATATGTAACTCTAAAACGCGTGTATTTATATACATTATAAGATGTCCTTATGACAGGTTGTCATTATATATACTATTCTCAAATGTCCAGTGAGGAGTTCGGCTTTGGTATTCCACTCGTACACTTGTGTGTTTGTATTTGTATATTTAAAGTATGTAACATCCGTGAGTTCTTTCTCCGTTATACGACAACGGTTGATTTGGCGCCTAAGACCAGCGATGTCGAAGCGACGATTTTGGACAGCGGGACACAACGAAGAACCTGAAACAGAAAATTAAAGGTGAGTGATCGTTTATATACCTGTAATTTGCTAATCTTGAAGATGTCAGATCAAGAAATAGCTACAATTTTTGAAAATCTGTCGGATAAATTTGACAATATTTCAACTGTCATAGGTACACAGGGTTTATCAGAAATAGTACAAGATTTTGATGGAAATTCTAAATATTTTAATGACTGGATAAAATCTATAGAAAAATATGCTGTTTTAAAAGGTTTGGATGATAATAAAATAAAATTAGTCGCATTTCAATCAAGTAAAGGGACTGTAAGCGATTTTATATGTAGATATTTGCGTGATAATCATCGTAATTCGTGGGAACAATTAAAAGAAGAAATAAGTACTAGATTTGGGGAAATTAAAGATTTACATCATGAATTTTATCTTTTGAGAAATTTAAAACAAGATTTGGGAGAAAGTGTTCAAATTTTTGGTGAAAAATTTATTAATTGTGCTGAAACCTCTTATGAAAATTATAAACTAGGAGATAATAGTTTAATTGAACTTCAGTTAGTAGAATTGTTTACGGATAATTTAGCGCATAATTATTTAAAACTTAAACTTATGAGAGAAAAGCCAAAAACTTTACAAGAAACAATTACTTGCGCAATGAATGAACAGAATTTCAGAGCTAGATTTTCTGCCAGAGTAAAATTTTCTTATTCTCAAAATCACGCAAAATACAACAATTACAGAGCAAATAATTCTAATCATTATTATACAAGAATTTTTTGCGTGTACTGTAAGAGACCAGGTCATCATGTGCGTAGTTGTAGATTTAGGAAAAATGAAATATATTCTGTATTTCACCGACAAAATTTTTCACGATTTAAGAAAAATAATAGCAATAATAGTTTGAAATCAAAGATTAGGTGCTGGAAATGTAATAATTTTGGGCATATTATGCGAGAATGTCGTAAACAAAATTTTTACGACAGAAACAAAATAAATTTTCAGGAAAACTAGCAAGTTCCTGTCACAAAGGGGTCATTGACAGGAACGATAAAATACCAAAATTTAGTATAGCATTAGCTGGAAGCCCTAATTCGTGTTTGATTAAAATATAACCATAAACACCTTCTTCGATGTAAAATTATATGAAATAAGCGTCTACGATGTTTAAAATACATAACTATGCTGTTACAGCCGTCAACAACAACAACAACAACAACAACAAAATTGTGGAATCAAATAAACTTTTGTTCCTGTCTTCAACCAGAGAAGCCGAAAACTTCCGTTTATCAATAGAATGTGTTTTTCTATGTGTTATATAAACTTAAAAACAAAAACCCAGAGAAATACTGATGACAACTTCTTATCAAAATAATTATTTGTGCGCGACAGAGATATCCAAAATAAATATCACATAAACATTTGCGAGGATCGTGCAACAGCAAACTGTTAATTTAATTATCTTTTACTCAAAAAACATTGCTACATAAATGAAGAATTATAGATCTATCATCACTTTGTTGTATTGTTCAATACAAGACATTCTTTTTACAACGACGAAACAAGAACAGCGTTTACAGATGTGCCAATAAATATTCGAATATAACTTTATCAACTTGTGTATAAAGTCTACGTTTACACATATCAAATACATATATATTAATTTAAAAGAATCTTCAAGAACATCAAACATTTATGAACAATTATGAGTGTCAATTTAAAATTATACTTTAGAAAGCTACATACCAACGATTTGAAATTCCCGACACGTCACGACGACCAAGCCATACTGATGTCAGCAAGTACCTGTTACAAAAAATATACCTGTCACAGGAAGTGTTCAATGCGCATGCACAATACACGTTTTACAGGAAATGAAACACCTGGACATTTTATCAATTATCAATTGTTTATAATATTTTTTAAACTTTTTCGTATATAAATATCTTTTCTACTCTTATCATACATATAATTCTGTTAAATTTTATACCTTAAAGTTTTTCTAATTAATATTCTTAAGATAATTTGTTCTTTGAAAATTGTTAACTTATTTGTTTTTTTTTTTTTATGTTTTCTTGATTACTAGAAATTTACTTTTTTTTCTTTTTTTTTATGATGAAATAAAGGAAATTTAATATTTATTGAAAAACTTATAAAGCTTATGTTACTTTAATATATTATTTGTAGAATAACAGTTATATTAACTGATAAAAAAAATCGAAAAGATTATCTTTACATTTAACAATAATTATTTTTTTACTTATTAAAAACATTACAAAATTGTTGAAGTAAATTATAACTTACCCGACTGCAGTATCCGAAAACTTTTTAAAAAGTGACAAGAAAATATATTGAGCGAATATTTCCGAATATTGTTTCCTAAGGCGTTTTTCTTTTAAAATAAAGTAACAAAAAGTCATTAGATAACATCTCTGACCGGATATTACCTTAGGTGATTTTTCTTTTAAAATAAAGTAAAAAGGTTGATGTATAACATCCTTACCTTAGGGGTAAAACAGATGTCAAGTTGATTTTAGATTGTTTTTTAATTTGTTAGAAAAAGTTTGAAATATTTGATATTTAATACTTTGTTTAATACTTTTTTTTAAATATTTTTTTTTATGTAAGAAAAGGAGGATATTTGTCGTATAGCTGGTTGCACAGGCTAATTAGTCATACATGCTATATTCAAAAAGAATGACAAGTCAACATGTATATACATATATTAAGGTTTTTATTTCATAATGTGCACTATGGAACATGACTTTGATTTATGAATATTATGGTACAGGATACATGCGGACTGAGCTTATGTCAAAATGATTAATATATGTAACTCTAAAACGCGTGTATTTATATACATTATAAAATGTCCTTATGACAGGTTGTCATTATATATATTATTCTCAAATGTCCAGTGAGGAGTTCGGCTTTGGTATTCCACTCGTACACTTGTGTGTTTGTATTTGTATATTAAAAGTATGTAACATCCGTGAGTTCTCTCTCCGTTATACGACATTCTCATAGTACCCAAATTAAATTTATGGTTTATCTTTGAAAATTAAGCAGTCATTGCTTAAATCATGTGGTGGGATCATCAGCAGCCTTGAATATCGGACAAATGATAATTAATGTCGCGGCGTCTTCAGTTAATTAATTAAAGCAATTCAGTTCCATATGATGTTTTCATAAATAATATATAATGTACGCAATAAAATTGATAAGTACCAGCGTGTTCACCAATACCGGAAGTGGGTGTAACACGTCACAATCTCGGTCTCGTCTGTCTCTCGAGAATGACAGAACGCCAAAATGGCGGCGCCCATGAACTTATTTCTCAAGTAAAAAATAGTGTCTTAAAACACGAATTTCTCTCTTATAGGGTTGATGTCAATAGGAAAACTGTCATAGTTCCTCTTTTTAAATGATGAATATTTATATTAGACAGACATCAATCCATCCATTCCTATTTCTTTAATTCTATTTTGCTTTGTTAGAGGTTTTGATTGTCCACCCCTGTTTCTTTTCCATTTTTCCAGATGGGGGCTATATCCAATTTATTTATTGTATTTAACACAGATTGATCAGGTTTATAATATCTCTCCAGTGGTTTGTGACATTTAATCCAATGTTCAATAATTGATCACGGCTGTAGGCAATTTTGTTTGTTGAAATATTTTTGGTTCGTAAAATGTCTACTCCATTATGATGTAAAAAATATTCAAAATATTCAGTTGAAGTATGAGTAGCCCATTCAATCAATGACACAACCAATGAATAAACACAAACAAAGATGCACATCCAATCATTGTCACATATACACACTTCCAGTCAAATCCAAATAGAAATGAACGAACAATTAAATATAATTCAAGAGCACAAAATAACACGTCTGCTTCATACAGCGGCTATACCAATAATAAGTAAGGTGGTGTACCTTCTCTGCTGGTTAAAGTAGGTAAAGCGAAGTACCTTGTCTTCTGGTTATAAATGGTAAGGTTGTTTGCTGGTTATATTAGGTAACGTGGTGTACCTTGTCTGCTGGTTATATTAGTTATGGCATAGTGCCTTGTCTGCTCGTTATAAGCTTAGGTACAGCGAAGTAACTTCTCTGCTGGTTAAAGTAGGTAAAGCGAAGTACCTTGTCTTCTGGTTATAAATGGTAAGGTGGTGTACCTTGTTTGCTGGTTATATTAGGTAACGTGGTGTACCTTGTCTGCTGGTTATATTAGTTATGGCATAGTGCCTTGTCTGCTCGTTATAAGGTTAGGTACAGCGAAGTACCTTGTCTGTTCGTTATATTAGGTTTAGCGAAGTACCTTGTCTGCTGGTTATATTAGGTAAGGTTGTGTACCTTGTTTGCTGGTTGTATTAGGTAAGGTGGTGTACCTTGTTTGCTGGTTATATTTGGTAAGGTGGTGTACCTTGTCTGCTGGTTATATTAGGTAACGTGGTGTACCTTGTCTGCTGGTTATATATGGTATGGCAAAGTGCCTTGTCTGCTTGTTATAAGGTTAGTTACAGCGAAGTGCCTTGTCTGCTGGTTATATTAGGTAACGCAGAGTACCTTGGCTGCTGGTTATATTAGGTAACGTGGTGTACCTTGTCTGCTGGTTATATTAGGTAAGGTGTAGTACCTTGTCTGCTGGTTATCTCAGGTTAGGCTAAGTACCTTGTCTGCTGGTTATATTAGCTACGGCGAGGTATCTTTAGTTGGTATAGATTCTATATTATTAGTTGTACAAGTTGAATATATTTTATTTTATCCTGTCAACAATTCTGTCATTCCTTGATGGTTTCTAAAATAATTTGGTAAGGCATGTCAGAATGATGAGGATGTGTCCCGCATTGGGCCAGGTCTCAAGTTGAAAGGTGAAGGTCATATTTGTATGTCAAACGTGATGATTGATTTTGTGGATAACTCCGCCATTCATGGATGGTCTATGAATTAAATATGCTGCTTAAAAAGATGATATGTAATCTCAGCAATCCACAGGTCATGTTCATAATTGAATGTCAAACGTCATAATATGATAGGGCGTTTAAAAGTCTTGTCTAAGCAATGTCTCTCTGTGATTCAGTGACATATTTTGTAATAACTTGGCTTAAATATAGGGTTCTTATTTAACAAAAAATGAGTTTGTAGATAAATGTTTCAAGATTAAATCAGTAAAGGTCACGCTTTGGCGTCTAATGTTTATAGTTTCATAAAAGTACATCAATGGCCATATACATATATAGCCATAAGGTGAAGGTTATACTTGGATGTCAAAATTCTATATTGATGGTTGTGTCTGTTCATATATTTGTCATTCATTCATGGATGCTTTCTTAAATAATTTGGTTCGCTGGAAATATGAGAACGTATTTGTCATTGTTTCTTTATTCATGTAACACTCCTTTTTATAGTAACCATGCATTCGATGCAAGTCAAAGGTAATGGTACCTCTACTGGGTCCTTTTTGGTGGCATGTTTCCAATGACAGTTCGTGTTACAACAAGTAGTACCTTAATAGACAGTCGGTCACAGTTTATCTGTAATATTTACTATACATGTAGTTATATTCTGTATGTTGGGTATAACTCCAAAACATATTTACAATATGACAGTTTATTTATTACGGAAGAGTATACTGACCCCCCTTATATATTTTTTATGCCTTCAAGAAAAAAAACCTTTGTATAATACATATCTTTAAAAAAAAGACAAGTTATATGATATCTGAAATAAATCTTGCACAGTTTTATCTGTTATTATACACAATAAATCACAAATATGCATTGTTTCTTCGATGATATTTGGAAATTTAAGAGAAGAGAATGTTCTTCTTAACATACATTAGTTGTACACTTTAGCCTTTATCATATGAATCTCATGAATTCATAAATTAAATTAGATTCTCTTGGTATAATAAGTCGCATCTATTATTATAATATTAAATGGCACTTTTCTCGTTTTGATATTTAAAAAAAACATGCATAATCATTGAAAAAGATGTAAAAAATATTTATAGTATAAGTTTCAATACCATTTATATAATAATAATATATATCAGTTAAATTATAATATTTTATATAATACTGGCAAGATACTCGTATACCGCAAGCGTGTTATCATAACGATCAACTTATGTTAGGAAACATATAAAACATCATCTAAGCTAAAAACTCAGGTAAAGAATATATATATTATATATGATTATATCATCTCTATATCTGTCAAACAAATAATGCCTCGAAAACATACTGTTTTCAAATGAATAAAAGCGTTTACATCAAGAAAACGTCTGCTTCTTGAGGTAGAATTTCAATGAAAAGAAGAAAAAACATAATTCTTATAAATTAAAGTAAGGTCTTCAGAAAGACTTAAGTTTATAATACGTATCTTTAACAGTATAGTAACCAAAAAACAGGAAAGATCAATATGAACTATATATATAAATTTTAAAAACCATTACGAACTATGTTGTTATCATGTATCGTCGTATTTTAAACAGGCATATAAAATATGTAAGGGGGGGTCAGTATACTCTTCCGTAATTTATAGATAAACGTGATTTTACTTTAGGCCGGAGATTTCCGTAATGATAACTGGTATGACATTGCATTTAACATTATGTTAATTATTTTGCTTCTCATTTGACATATGATATATTCCATATTGCTTAGTAAGTAATATATATACTACTAAATCACTATAACTCTACTTATTCCTAAAAAAGCAAAATATGAAAAAGATGGTTCAGGTAATTTGTTAATGAGTTACTTTTTGGATAGTATAAAAGTACAACAAAATTAAAAGCTTTATAAAGCATTTCTGAGGCATAATGGGCCTTTAAGTATACATCATAAAAACAAGAAAGATTTATACATTCAGCTGGTAATTAATCCATTTATTTCTGATGACATGTTTTATTTTTTTTTTCTTATTTTATCATTGATATTTTATTAGTTGATTTCATATATATTTGACGTTTAAAAAGTGTCGTTAAAGAAACTAAGCATAATCAAATCATGAAAGGAAAATCGTTTTAAGTTAATTTTCAATTCCTCATGTAAATGATTAAGCATTCCATACAACAAATTATAGAACCATTTTATCCAATGAAATAATAAGATGTTGTTTTTTTTGTAATGTGTTTATTATTTATAATTACATGGATTCCCAAATATTTCTCAAAGAAAAATGTTTCATGGAAGAGATGATGTTTGCAATCTTCTATATAATCTCCCGATATCTGAAACGAATAAAATATTATTTTTATTAAATAAAATAAGACACTCAAGGAAGACGTTAAACATAATCTATTTTTATTTCAGTACATATATAACTGCACTGTATTTTAATTAAGTAGAATTGTACGTCATATGTGTGCATGTATTTCTGTTATATACACTATATTGTATTATAAAATGTAAGTGAAAGGAGAGAAAAATAAAAAAAAAGTTTTAAACAAAGACATTACTCTGTTTTTACAAAGTGTTTGAGAGACGAATAATATTGTAAGTAATAATTGTTTTAACTGGCGTAAAGAGATAACCAAGGTGTGATGCTCGATAGATGATATCACCATCTTATCTTTCCGTACAGTCACTGAACATCGAGCGCAGAACTACAATATTTAGAGGGATAGACACCAACCTCCTTCGTTTTATCTTTGACAATGTTGATCTCAATTGACTGTGTTTCAAAATTAACATATATTTATATTGTAACTATGCATTATTTAAAAAGAGCCTTTCATCAGTACTTTAAGTTCTTTGATATAAGTTGTGGTTAGAGGAATAGTAGTAATAATGGTAGTAGAAAGCAGTAATTGTTATCTGGTGGCGTGGCCGAGTGGTTAACGCGTCGGACTAGTAAGTAATCTAATGATCGCTTGCCGCATGGGTTCAATTCCGTCAGGGGCGAGTCGTTGATTCCTTCAGCAAGAAACTTTATTTACATTCATTGCTCAGTTCTGGTTTGTTCCAGGAACGGATAAGAAAGTATGTCTATAAGCTTATAGCTTAATGCACAACCGAACTAAAATAAATTCAGTATGAATCAATTGATACCTGTATCAAATAATTTCATGACATATTCACTTACATTACCTTTTCTTATGTTTCTTCTATGTTTTCTACCGCATGCAGTAAATATGAATAAAATTGTACATTACTGGTTAAGATAGATTCTTTCTTTTTTTCATTTTTATTTTTATTTCATTTTATTTTATTTTATTTTAACCAATGTTAAGTTTTTTATATAAATACATACGTCTCAGTCTCCACGGTAAAATGGATATCCAAAATACATAGGATACATGGACCGATACATCATCTGTGAGTAATATAATCTATACAGTGAGGCCATATATGCCGGATGGTAGAAATATTGTGCGTTCGTTGATACAATAAAATTCAGTAATGTTGTAGCAAGAAAAATAATGACAATAAGCTTTCCGCTCATCATCCTCTGGAAATATAAAATAAATGATATCGTCTTTTTGCATTTATAGTTAGTCAAAGGAAAAAGAATTAATTCTAACATAATTTAAATTTTACCAAGTCTTTATCTATCATGTATCAGTACGTTTACTTTCATTGTAAACTTTCACTTTAGTATTGTTATATTTTTCTCGTCCTTCAGAATCATTGATTTAATACTAGTGTTGAAAATTGAATACCGTTCAAGCCGGTGCTAGGGGGCATGATGTATATTGCATTATTTCGTTATCCTTGATGTACATACTTAATTAAACCGTGACTGCAGTTTTGATTCAATTTTGTTAATCATAACATTATGAGTCTATGCATTTAATTTTGCGCAAATCATAACTTTTCATAACCAAATGTCATCTTTTTACACGTGAAATTAAATCCTCAGGAAGAAAAAATCTTGTTTTAAAAAAATGTCTAAATTTCGGTGTTGATTTCATTTTGTCAATGATAACTCTAGTTATTTTAAGTATCTTTAAACATATTTCTCAAAAAAATTATGTTTACATGTATTACATTCGTTTTGAAATTTGCTGTATGTATATTTCTTAAATGCAAGTTTTTGAAATGAATTTAATGTCAATTCTCATAATATGTTTTACTTCAAAACTCAAGTTTCGCAGTTAGTACTGTAACTGTTATAAAATAAGATTATAACCAGCACCTAATATGCCTGTCGATAATTCGTTACAGCAATTTAATATATTTTACATGTACTTGTATTTAAAAAAAAAAATATTTTTTAAACATTTAACACATTTGTTATTTTAAAAAATTTAAATACAGAATAAATTCATAACATTAAAATTTACCTTTCTGTTTGTCCACCTCTGCAATATTTTCTAAAATAAAGCCTTTCCAATATCTATGTTGTTTCACAACGGAGGCACTATGTAATTGCACAATTTTCTTGTCAAGTGTTGATCTATTTATTTATATAGAGAAGTAAACGTTAAGAAATGTTGTTCAACATTCAAACCATTTATCCAATTTTGTTAATGTTTACCTCAAAAGAATGTAAAAATGAAAGATGAAGTTAATTCTACGTGCGTAACTTTAACAAGTCTTTTCATATAAAAAACAAACATTTTCCATGATGTTAAATAATCCTTAATTTATCTGTTTACACATTTTGTTGTGATTCTTTAAAGTTAATACCTTCATGTTTTCTAATATGGCATGCTTACTTCAAACACATCTAATTCACTATTAACTCGTGTCATGTTGTATGTTAGACGTCTATTTATGTCGGCTAATCATGATAATTATTCCTACATTTTGATATCTGAATAGCTTCGATAAAAATATATTCGACTCTGTGTACATGGTCATGGTTAATAGGAATTTTGATCAATTTCAACGTTAAAAAGTTACCATATGCCTGTTATTTAATGACCCACCACACGCTAAAATGTTCCGTTGAAACTGATTAAAGTTTCATGATATTTTTATTTTTATTTTGTTCAGGTAAATTTACACAATCTATATCTTATCTTAGCATTAATAAATTAATACAAAATGGTGGACCAATGTTATACGCAAAATTATTTACAGGGTCCTCCCCTGGGGTCCTATACATGTGTGGTGTTTTTTTACAATTTTTAAGATATTTATATGATTAACGATATTAAATCCTGATCAACTATAGACCTATACCTGATAAAAAATAATAATGACTAACATGTCTTTATATTGTCATGACACATAAAAACTGGGACAACATTTATGGTACCTTATTTAGTGAAATTGTAGTGCATCGCAGAATAAATGTATATCTGTGTTTTTTTCCGTTAGCAGAAGGCGTCTCCTGCTATTGTGGAATAGTGAGACCGCCTGTTATTTTTTTCTTCCTTTTCCAATACTGTACATAACCTCTGGAATCCTGAGTCAGTATTAGTGTTTAAAAGACTCACACTTGTTAAACCCCATCTACCCCTCTTAGAATGAACATTCACTTAAGTATTTACAACAGTCCCTTGAGTAAGTAAAAAATTATTTTAGGAATAATTGATAATTGAAACGAAGTACCAAAGAATTTCACGACATGTTCACTTCTAGCAATTCGTCTATATTATCTTTATTTTTGCTAACACAAACAGTTAAAATTTTGAATACTGCTTAAGCCTGTGCTAGTATGCGTGGACAGAAGCTCGCACTTTCCAGTACTGTCCGTGCACAGGCTCAATCAAACTGAGCCTTCAACATTTTCAATTTTGTCGTTTTGGACTTTCTTTAAGGATTATATTTCTCTCTATTTAATTTGTTCCATATTGCTGCAAGGTAAAACTATCGGTTTCAAAGCTCGGCACCATTTTATTTATACATACCATATGACTGTAACAGATATTCGCTCTAAACACAATGTTATGAGAGTATTTCTTAAAACCATGACTAGCTACAGATATTCTAATGGATTTCAATAGTTGATTATACTAGTTTGTAAAATGACTATTTTCACAGGACAAAAACTTAGTTTGATAAGATGCTCTCTCTGTGGAAGTCTCGGGGAGCATATCGGACTCCAATCATATGGACCCATCTGTTGGAAATCATTGAATTTAACGTTCGTTTAAACATTTCCCTCTCAAACATACAGATGCCTTTCTCACGGAGTAGTTCGCATGATCCTTGACGTGGCCATGTTATGCTTGTGAAATCATTTTATGAACCCTGTGAGAGATTCTGTTTCTTTTCAGCGTTTCTCTACTACTAACAGACGTTTAAAAATTAACCATTGAAAATGACACTAATTTGATAGAGATTTAACGATTTCTCAACGATTTTTTTTATCAAATTTTGGCACGTTCGTCGTTGGAAACTGACCCAGGTTTAGTTCTTTATTAACAATTGAAATGGCACACATGGAGTTCAAAATTAATGTAACACCGGTTGTTGCTTGTTTTCTGTTTATATAATTATTATCATTTTATTATTTTGCTTTCTTTTTTATACTGTTCAAACTGGTTCATATTCCTTGACAAGACCCGAGATCCAATAGCTATAGTTTCAGAGTAACATGTATTTAGTCAATTGCTTATGATATATCCATCATGATTGAAAAGATGGGACAAACATTTTTAATGATTGAATACGTCCATTAACTAGTACAACCGTCCTTTTCAATCACTTTTTTATTCACACAAGATTTACTGTCAACAAGAATATAATTCATTTGCGATATGTTGTTCTTTAATTATGTATGAACAATGATTTGTTGATATTAATTTGCTTGTGATAAATCTGATAAAAGAGATTATGGTACAAATTTTAATGAATGAATAAATGTCGTATATGTACAATTCTGCCAGCATCATAACCTTTTTCTTATTTTGCACTAAAATTCGCAACCAAAAAATTATTGGTCATACTTTTCACCCGTTATTATTAATAATGTACCTACGATGTTCATACTTATATTTAAATTTTTGAAAAGAAGCCAGTATTCTCCATTTCATTTTCAACAGTTTAAAATAAAACAGCAAATCTACTATCTTGGACATATTAGTTATAGAAACAGAAACACCATGTAACTGCATCCGTATTTGTCGGAATAAGCATAGAGCAGCATTTTGCAAAGTTTGGGGTTAGCCCCTATTAGACTTGAAAACTTGGCAGATATCCCAAAGAATTTGTCAATCTTAATCTGATAAAACCAGCTTTGAAGATAAAAAACAAAAGTTTATTGTATTGTCCGAAGGTTGAGGATATAAAGGAACGATTTATTTGCGCAATCAGAAAAAATATAAATTTTAGCATTTTTTAAGGCTGTCCGAGACAAAAACTGTCGTTTCAATTTTTTCCTATAGATGCTCTCAAAATCCTGCCTTTCAATATTCTTAAAAATAGAACATACACTGGATGTATTCCAGAGAGCTCGTCTCTAATATGTTATTTTCACATTATTAAAAATTTTTAACAATAAAAAGTGAGGTCTACAATTTTGTTATGAGAATTTTGTAACTTTCATGTATTTATAATTTTTAGGTCTATTGAAGGGTTAACCATACTTCCAGGTTAGATGATTAGTCAACTGACTCTTTGTTTATTTTTATTTTTTTAGGGAAAGGACGTTATTATGTACAGGTTACTTAAAATTGAACAATGGTTTATTTAATTTATATAGGTCTTACATTTTCAATGCATCAAATAATTTTATCCAGAAAATGTGTAATAAGAACTCTGTTGTTATTCGTTATCTGTTATGATTCTAGGAAGGGAATATAGTACTTCATTATAAAGGCAATTGTAGAGAAATTTGTTTGCAATTAGTTTCTTATTTAGTTGTAATATGCATATGAATATGGAATGAGAAGAGAGGGTAACTCTGTAGTATATATTGGGAAATTCTTGCAGAGTCGCTCCCCTCTATTAGGTACTTTAACAATTCTATTGTAATTCTGGATTAGAATGGCCGTACACCAACAACTTTATTTTGTAAATTATTCTTTTAATGTTTAAGTTTGTTTTTTATGGTAGACTCAAATAAGAATACATTTATGTTGTATGTGAGTACGTTAACTTAAATATTGTGTATTATCGTGACATGTGCATATTTTAAACAAATACATATCTATGTGTGAACTTTGTTAAGGACATCTTTAACTCATGAGAGCTGATTTAATGTTCATTAAAATCTGGTTAAAAGTTGTTCAGTTAAGTAGTACAAAATATGTAAAAGTTGTATATTGGTCTCATCGTGTTAGAGATTTTAGAATTAACCGATTCAATGTCCTGCTGTCTGTTATGATTTGTTACAATCTTTAGGTTTCAAATGACAGTATGGTATTAATCAGGGCGTTGGGTGATTAAATTTATTTTAGCAGTTAGTTAAAACAAAGCATTGAACATATACATTTATACAAATTGTGTATGCAACTTTAAGAGATTCATCAATGAGCAAGAGTTATGTATTATTTTTTTGGATTTTGTTTTAAAATATGATAACCAAGTCAACAGGAAGGCGGGCGTTCACATGAACGCAACCCCCATTAAGTCATTATTCTGTCAATGGTTAATCTTGAAATATTTTCACGGGAAATCTTTATCACGTTTTCAGGACTTCATCGGCATAGATTAAAAAGTAGAAATGGTAGATGGCATAACTGAAGCATTCCTTATAATGAAAGAAAATAGTCTATCAATTCTTTCCACTTACAAATGTCAATTTTCACCAAATGTATATGCAGCAACAACAGCATGACACTGTTGCGCGAAAAATTGGTTTTCTGGGAAGCAGAACAGTATTCGAAGTATCACAAAAGGTTTATTCGCCGGCCGCAAATGCAAATTTAGCAAACACACAAGTGAAATCTGTACAATGTATTGAAGTTCATAGAACACTCTCTGGAGTCGCACCGTGTTCGAATTCTCTCTGCTGGGTGGTTTTGGCCCCAACAGCCGTTTTCCTAAAGATTACACTTGTGGTATTAAGTCAGGGCATAGCTGGTCTTTGAAACACGTCGCTTTGTTGGTATCCCTGAAAAGGAGATAACAAAATAAGGACAATAAAACAACGAACTAGCATGACGCTAATATACATATATTATTTGACACTTCACACTCTTCACTTGACCGAGGAGGCGGGTGAGGTTTTTTCAACAATTCATTTCTCCATTGTTACAAATCGACTGCCAGCTTAAAGGCTATGGGACGTAGCCACAGTCCTACGTTATAACCAGGGCAGGGTATAAGTTGTTCCCCAATAACAGAGACTATTTCTATAGAAATAGTCTCATTATTTGGGACGAACACAAAACATATCAAACTTTAACTATTTTTTTTATAGCATGCATAGTGGCATATGTTAATTTATCGTCACTAGTAATGTCTTAGTTAATCTTTGGCTTTTATGGGCATGACTCCATTGATAAAAAAGCCAAAGGTTGGGATACCTGGCATACAAACCCCTGTTAGGGGCTCCTAGCAAAACAACAAAGGACACAAAAATTCAAAACAGCAATGAACAAAACTGTATAAACTTTGAACAGTATTGTTCTTGAAATCGATGATCAAAGCTGTTCAACAAACTAGTCTTTCATCTTCTCATTACAAAAAATAGTCAATTTCAACAAATGTATATGAGAAACACAACACCAGCATTGAACCACTTTGCAGCGCAAATTGGTTCTGGAAGCAGAAACCAGTATCGCAGCTAATTCACAAAATGTTTTTATACGCCGGCCCGCCACTAGATTCGGATGGGGAACGGGAGATTTCCCGTTTTCCCAGAGTCGCAAGTGCTTCGCCAATAATCATTTTTATTGGCTCCGGCGAATTGAATACCGTTAAAAAATTAAGTCTCTTGCTAGCCATTTCTATGATTTATATTACAACACGTCATGTAGATATTCAACTTTACGCTAATAAAGCAGCATTCAACAAATATGCATATAAACAAGCGCTTCATAATCAAAATGACAACTATCTGAAACACCAATAATTTGGGGTAGTAACCATCAAGATCTCGAGTTTCAGTGCATTTCTCGTTGATAGTGAATTTAGGCAAAAAACATTTCAAACCTGCTCCAAAATATGTGCTAGGCTTAAATGTATATACATTTCACAGTGCAATTTCCTAAGATCATTAATTTAGCCATAACGTTTCAAACTGCTTCAAATAATTATGCTAGTACCATGTAGACTTAAGTGCATCAATTCAACGTGAACTCTATAAATTATGCATCAACACATCAACTTCAATATACATTCCTAGAATCACCCTTATACATAGGTGTTCGGCGCGTTGATGGGCCACCCACCCCACAACCCCCACCCCCCCCCCCCCCAAAAAAATCATGTAACTGCAGTATTTTTCATTTGAAAAGTGTATTTAATTATTTAGGATATGTTTTAATACATTTACCTTCATTTCCTACAAAAATAAAGAAATAAAAAAAATGTATAGTATATCATCATCTTAATATGATCTCTCCATAACTTCACTTTTTGTCACAATTTTCAATATTATGGTTGGAGGATAGAGGTACGCGCGCAAAGTAGGGCGAGGGGGCCCGGGGCAGCGTACCATAAACCAAACGCGCGACACCTATGCCCAATACAATATACCAATTCAAGATCTTGAGACCTACATTGACCATTGAGGGCAGATATTTCCAGTTGCGCTCACATGGGTTCGAATCCTTTCTGTTCCAAACCAACATTGTCCCATTACTTCACATCTCTCTCGTTACAATTTATCAATGTTTCCATTTGTTTTTAAATCGCGGATGTAAACCAGCTTACGCCTCCATTGCGGTAAAGAAAAATAGCAAACAATTCAATGCGATGCTGATCTCGAAAGCAGAACACTTGTATTATATTTTAAGTATTGCTTATTGTCATTAGAATAGCTGCATATTATAACGTGTTAGAAATTGTCCTAATTTTTACCCCTACAATTGTACATAGGGCCACAAAATTGTACAATAGATTCGAGCTATAATTTTTTCAATTTGCAGCGTTTTCACCCACCCTTCTGGTCAGTCCTGGACTGTCTTTTTACAACTGTGTGAACGTTATTTAAAATAATACTTATACTAATATACTTCACTGAGCTGTAAAAGATTTGAAAACTATTAATAGATATCATGGAATATTTTACTAATAAAATGATCTTTATTGGCCCAACAAAAACATTACTAATATTCTCAAACTCCAAGAATAATGGTTTTAAGCTTTTTGTTAGACATAAATTCTAACTGCCCAGTGTAATGCCATGCGTATGTTATATGGCGGATTTTTTAAAATCTGAGTGTCAATACATATAAAAAAAAAGGATTTAAGGATTTTATTCGTCGAAACATTTACTATACTATTTTTTAAAAGTGATGAAAAATCAAATTGGTAGGGACCTAAAAAATTGAAGTTTTTAATTTAGTTATTCTTTGCTAAATGGGAAAAAAAAAAAAGAACAATAGCCCCCCCAGGATTCGGGGCCAACAAAACATAACAATGGCTAGCGGGTCTCACAGGTACACCATTAATTCCTTTCAGCCACCAATGGCAAATGTAAAATACGGATTTATTAGCCCACATTTAAGTCAACATTTATATCACCCCCATTCAGCAGAATGTCTTTTATGCAAGCAAATCAGGCCACACCAGGTATTTCCAAATTTTATAAATTTTTCCCCAACAGACAATCAAATACCCGGTGACTAGGACATTTTTTCCCCTTTTTCAAAGGGGGATAATATTGACAAAAAAGTCCACACTTAATTCTATTCAAAGAACAATAGACAAATTTTACCGTTCATTTTGGAAACTTAGATCAAAAAGGTCATCGCCATTGTAAACAAAATTATAAGTTATAAATTTAAAAGAAAAACAACGAGAAAATTTTGAATCTTGATATCATTTTATTAGGTAATTCGAGATCACATGTTTCACATTCAATTATTAAATGATTGTGTTATTAATACAAATAGAAAATTGTTTCATCATGAAACTCAATCAAAATGCTTTGTTATCCACATGACAATCCATTAATCATTACAGAAGTATATCATAATCCAGCAACTCTTCAAATATAACTTCTACAAAATACAATGTTGTACAATAAATAACAAATAACACACAATAAGGCGGGCGTGGAGGGTAAAAATAAGAATTTTAACATTGTTGATCTTCTTGTCAAACGAATACAGAATGAACCCCAAAAAGGAGAACGCAAGAACAAAAAAGTTTACCGCCAAAAAAAATAGGCCGACCAATAGAAAGTTGTTTACTCCTACGTAA
>NW_026855013.1:0-93349 GCF_026571515.1 Ruditapes philippinarum
AGCCTTTTGGACTGAATTGTTTTAAATGTTGTCTTCTGCTTTGCTTTCGTCGGGGCCCTTGTTAGGTGATTTTCTTTGTCTCGCTCTGTTTCCTTTAGGACATTGAGCTACTTTTTGTTATGGTCATTGGGTTTACTTTTATATGTTCTCCCATGATCACTTTTAGTGTTTTACTTATTTAACCTTTTTGTAACCATGAAACTGTTTAGAATTATCATTTTGGCGGGGACTTCATTATTATTTACACTGTCTTCGTTTTATAGGAACATCGGTGGGGTTTTTAGAGCGAGGTTTGGCTGCACCATTTAACCGGTTTAAACTCCCAGCAGTCTTATTATGCTGCTGACCCGTTTCCTAAGGCGGCGCACCCACTGTGTTCCTTCAGATGTTATGTCTTATTTGTTGTTTCATACTGTTTTGGTGGACACTTTTGCTTTGTTGTCCCTTGTGTTTTCTCGTCTACGGTAAGTATTTTCCCCATTGCCTCTAGTTTTTATTTTCTTTGATTACTTTACCCACCCCTCCCCCGGTCTCTGCCCCCTTCCCCTTTGTGGGCCTATTTTTTTTTTCTTTGAATTCCTAATCAGTTACAAATTAATTATCATTTAATGATTAACCTGTCCGTGCTTTGTCTTTGCCCTGTCCTGTTTTTGTTTGGGGTCCCCCTGGGCTCCTTGCCATTGGTTCTTGTTGCTGGGTCATGTGGGGGTTGCGTTCATTGAACGCCGCCTTTCCTTGTTGATCTTGTTTATCATATTTGATTGTTGGCCAGAAATCTTTAGACTTTGGGCCCCCGCTACATCTTTCCATGAAATAGGTGGTAATAGATTCACGTTTTATTTTTGTTTTGAAGTTCCTGAGTTTTCTATACTTTTCCCAATTATTTTTTGTTTTATATTTCAGATATGTGTTATGTGCCTGTCTTGTTTGGTAGATTATTTTTTTGTATTTAGAGTTCATATAAGGTGGTGAAGACTTTTTAGGTATTTTTGTTTTATAGGTGCATGTTCGTCTAAAATTTCATTAAAAAATTTTTTTATATGCCCAGTAAGTGTCATCAACATCATCAAAGTATAAATGCTACTTGGACGGTACTTTTCTAGTCTCAGTGTTTAAAAACATTTTTCCATATAATTTTTGTACTCCTCAAAAGGTATTTCTCTTTTTAGATACGGTTTAACCTGTTCTTTGGAGCTTTAAATATTTCATCTATGGCAGTCCTTATTGCTTGCTTACTGACTTAACTATGATTAATAGCAAAGCAGGGGAGTTTGTTAAAATTACATAAATAAGGTTGGCGTTATGTCTACTTTTTTTAACATGGTTGGTTTGTCAATTGAATTTACCAAGTTAACTATTCCATGACTTGTTATGTAGGAGTTGTATTTTTGGTAGGATTTGCATATTTTAGTTTAGTCCCCGTTATACATTACAATGGTCACAATTTAATGCATATTTGTCTTGTTCATGACTAGCCTTGATTCAAAAGATGGGAGACATTGAAGGTGGTCTAATATAAAATTTAATTCCCATTTTCTTTTTTAACAATTCAATTCAAAACTTAATTTTTCCAGACTTGATTTTCTAACTCTGTACGGGCGTTTAATAGGTAATCGCCGTCATTTTAGTGTCAGCAAGCCTCCCATGGGCATCTTTCTATCACATCTGTGTTTAACTCCTGTATCAATCAACTGAGAACTTGTTATCACTAAAGACATGATCAATTTTGGTTTCAGAATACAGAAATCTCAACACAGATTATTTGCAAAAAATGGAGTCCTAATTTCCTGAATTTATATGCTATAATATTAATATTTAGATGCCATTATCAGGTCTTTTCCTATTTAAGTTTTAAGGTTTTTAAATCTCAAAATGTTTATACGGTGCACCTTACACAGGCACTATTTATTAAGTTGGTCCACTGATATATATTGACTCGTTTGGTCGCAGTATTAGCCTACTAGTCTGATAGCCCGTGCCTAATTCACCTGGCTCACCTTCTATGTATTATCATTATTAAAGTAGATTTAGTAACAGGCGGCTGCGTTGCTTTATTCTCTTCTACCCATGTGCTTGTCCGGTAATATGTTATATAGCGGACATTTAGCATTTTGGCGACGAGGATGGGATTATTTTATTTTCACTAATTGCATTATTTGAGACCTTGTTATAATGAAGTGCTCGTGATAAAGTTATTGATGCGTCTATTTTCAAGAATCACAGGATTTATATAAACTATTATATATAACTTATGTTCAAGTGGACATCTTTCTGACTGCCCAACGCCACAGCCTTTCAAGTTATTGGACAAGTGGATCAGTACCATTTCCAGTTCCTGGGGATTACATCAAACGTTTTGATATTAATATTACATTGCAGCCGGCAAATAACAAAGGACGAAGAAAAGCTTCTCCGTATTCACCTGGGAGGGAGAATTACCAGCCATCTATTGAGACATCATCGCGTTCAGAAAATTCTTTATAGCCAACAGCAGGGATTTAACTCGATTCTTCTATCCAAGAAAACATCAGTCATATGAGTCATATGATTTTAGGACAGGACACAATCACTCAGATGAACTCGTAGATCCGATGTTACTTTGGTCAGCACCTCAAAAACTTCTTCATCGCGTTATTGTGATTTTTCGCCGAGAAGAGACTTCATACTGCGTGTATGGACGAGTCGTCCGCGCGTCGTGTCCGTCTTAATCAGTATTGTCTTCGAATTATGGCAATACAGCACGTGGCTATTACACAATATTATGTCATAAATGAGACCGCCCGAAAAGAAATCAAAATTGGGGAATTCGGAACTTCATAAGATTTCTATTCAAAACTTGTGTACAGAAACGTAAATCTTTGTTTCCTGAAATAAATAAATAAATAAATAAATAAATATATGAATAAATGAGTAATGAATGAATGTATGAATAAATAAATAAATGAATGAATGATTGGTTGATTGATTCAATGAATGAATGAATGAATGACTGAATGAATGAATGAATGAATGAATGAAATATCATTGTTGGGTTTTTTTACATATGCAAGTACATGTATTATATTATGTATAGCCTATTTTTATAGGACATGTATATCAACGTAAAATTTAATTGCTGTGTGGACAATCCCGATTTCATCTTCATGATTTCACAATTATTTTAACTTTCACGATTTCAACTTCACAGAAATTTTTTCTTTTGTTCCACGATTTTATTATAATTAATTCATGTTTTGAACATCACAATTTCAACTTTATCATTTTCTCATGTTTGGCTTATCATTATAGAAATATTATAATTTTGATAATGATGAAGAAGAATTACAAAATAACATTTTTCACCATAGATGCAAAACTAGTGGACTATCTAAGATCGTCAATCGCAATTGTAAAGTATTCGCTATTTATCTGCGGGTGTATGCTAAAAAGCAAACCAAGCGGTATTGAGCTAAAATTTACCGCGTCTGCATGTTACAGGTGGATGTCTCTACACGTTTTCTTGGCACTGACGATATTATTTGTACGCAATTGACGCGTTAATAACTCCAGGAAATTTTGCATTGTGTTAATTGTCAAATGTCTGACAAATATATGATCAGACTATTTCTTTACTCTAACAGGAAATAGGCTATTCAGAAGTAAATTTTCATTCGCTATTTCTATATACAGAATCCGTATTTGCACGAATACGGAATTTCGTATTTTAGTAATATACGGACTTGTTATAAAAATTCCGTATATTAGTAAAATACGGACTTCGTACATCAAAGTTCCCGTATATTACGAGTGTACGGAGTTCGTATACTAGTCATATACGGACTGATGTAATATACGGTCCCGTACATCTCCGTATTTCAAGTTTCCCGTATTCTTACACGTATATTAATGATATACGGAATTCCGTACACTTCCGTATATCCATGTCTTTTTCGCAGTGGCAGCAACAAGTGAAATATGAACTTTTGGTGTTCACGAGGTGAAATATGTTTCAATCTTACTCTAAAATAAACAAATTTTCTTTTTATTATATTATTTAAAAAGACACTTACACCTAACTACTAGATGGAGCTCGGTGTCAAAATTATCATGTGACATCTTACAATGTGACGTTTTACAATGTGTTGACGTTCTTGTTGGTTTCGAGTCTGTTGCACCGCTGGTCATTTCCCTGAAACAAGGTACAGCTTTAAATTTTCAAAACACGTGAGAATATCATGTTTTTACTTTTCTCACTGTCATATTTATTCATCACCCACCAAACCGCTATCTGTATAGATTGTTGTATTTTTCAGGTCACGGCTCATGGTGTCAGACCTGGGAGAACTTACTATCAATGAGATAAGATTGTTTCACGGAACACATAGTGATGTCATTGAAGCCATATGTAAGGAAGGTTTTGATTGGAGGTTGTGTGGAAAACATGGCACAGTTTACGGACAAGGTGAGTAGTAAATGTTAGGAAAATTTTGATTGGAGGATTTTTTGCAAAAATGGCACAATTTCTAGATAAGATAAGAGATACATATAATTTAAAGATTTAAGAATTTGGTTTAGGGGCTTTGTTTGATAATAGGTACATTTCATTTGAATTTAGCATATTTAGTTCAGTATTCACAAGAGTGATGAATTGTGATTGTCAGGAAAGAAGGTAGGTGGAAAAATAAGAGAACAGGTTTAAGAATGAACAAACAAAGTAAGAAGAATTTCTGAATTGACCCTTTGTATCTGAATTAGTTAAAAGGACTTGATTTTACCAAATTTCAGACTGATCATTTGAAGTTTTTGGGATTTGAGTATCAGATATATTAAATATAACTGCAAGCATTATTGTGCCTGGCCAGACTGTACATGATTGTTCAGACAGGCCAGACTCTATACAGGTGGGATAGATCTGTTATCAACACTTAATAAGTTACAGTGGAATTATAGGGAATGCAAAAAAAGGCAGTACCAAACATTTGGTGAACAGGTTAATTACATGTGCTTTCACATCAGCATGTCACAGTCCAACATTCAATTTCCAGTAAGGACTGATTGCCGGTTTAAGACCCACTAGTTGACTGCTTCCTGGGTGTTCTGACCAGAAATGGCACCAGCGTGGAGTTTAATTGGAAGTCCACCACAAGTGGGTTTCAAACCCACAACATCTGTATTAGGAGTCTTATGCTATAACCCTTTTCCACTCTTTCTCCGTAAATGTTTATTTGTGGTTGCCTAATATTTCATTACAAAAGTTATTTTCAATTTAGATGTACATGAATATATGCAATGTGTATGGAAAAACAAAAGACTTTTGTATTGTTTATTTTCAGGTACATATTTTGCCAAGAGTCCATGGTTATCCCATCAATATTCATCAGGGAATTCATCCAGGCGAGGCAGACCTAATATAGGAGGTACGTTAATTTACTTAGATTGTCAATCGGAACGTCCTCTGCTATTATCTATAATAACCTCGTAGTTAATACAGAGTGAAAGATGTTTACATGGTTTCAATTGTAATTATAAACAGAGAGTGTAATCTAAGATAATGTATATAGATATTTGACATCCAAAAGAAAATAAAGTCTGTTTCGGTACAATTATGATTGAAAATATGTCTGACAACCATTTTTATTTTAAATATACCCACTGATATACAATTTTAAACAAATGCGACCCAGTGTCAACAGGTTAGCATTTTGCTCTTTCATCATAAGTTGTAATATTGATCATTCAGGGAAAAAAGACAATTCTTATTTTTGTTAGCCGCCTCCGTGGTCGAGGGGTTAGAGTCGATGACTTCTAATCTAGTTACCTCTCTGGCGTGGGTTCGATCCCCGGGAGATGCTTTGGTAGTTTAGCGCGGAGGAAGGTAGTCTAGTACTGGTGTAACTCTCCAGGAACGATGGTTAGGAAACTACCCGCCTATATGACTGAAATACTGTTGGAAAAAGGCGTAAAATGAAACAAACAAACAAACTTATTTTTGTTAGGTCGCCTGAGCACAAAGTGAACTTTTGTGATGGCAGTGTGTCTGTCATAAGTTGTCCGCCGTTCTTTATTGTCCACCGTTGTTCTTTATTGTCCTCAGTTTCTTTAAATAAATTCTCTTCCTCAAGCAATTAATGGAATTTGACCAATCTTTACAGGAAGGGATTTAGATGGTCCTTTACAAAAGTTATATACTAGTACATGTTTCCAGTCTGATACATAAGTAGGCGACAGGAGTATAAAATATCTTCTATTCAGAAATTACAATGCCTGGAGCTTAGATATTTGGCATGTAGCATTACCTTGTGGTCCTCTACAAATGTTAGGTGAGTTATACCCCTTGGATTGAAATGGTCCCAACCTGGGGGTTGCTAAGTTTACATAGACTTGTTGTGTTTAAAATCTTCTTGTCTGATGAAAGCACGTTTCCAGGAGTTTACATATTTTGTCATGAAGCATTTCCCAGCAGATATCAACAAATATTGTTAAAACTATGCAGCATTGAGAGAGAAAAAAATGAGACACACAATGTGTTTTTTTTGTGTGCATGAATCTCAGTTGAGCAAACCAGTGCCATCATAGCCCTCTTGTTAATTGTAGAAACTGATAAAATGAATATTGTATGTTTTCAGGGTCAGGATTTCCTTTTGGTATGTCTACAATACCACCCCCGCAATATAAACCCCCTCTAAGATTTGGAGGTTCAGCAACTGGTACTTCACAGTCAGGTTTTACATTTGGAGGAAATCCTGTCACAGCAGCGAGCACTGGTTTCACTTTCGGACAAAGCAAGTCAGTTCCAAAGGATATCGCGGGATTTGGATCCGCGGATTCAGCTTACCAGCTGGGTTTACAACTAGGAGCTTCGCATACGGGAAACTCGGGCTTCTCATTTGGACCTGCATCAACATGGACTCCTGTTACTTCTGTAACACTCCCAGCCACAGTTTCTAGTAAACACCTTTTCAAATTTAGTTCACCGAAGACTGTATCAAACTCTGGGTGTAAGTGTAATACTGGAGCAAGCGGAGTCACTTGTCCTGCAGGCGGCAATGGCTGCACAAACTCTTTGCCTCATCCCAATTTGCATTGCAATCAGCAACAGAATTTTAACATGCCTTCTAACACTTCCACTGATCCTTCAGCCTTAAAGAAATCATGTTCTAACTGTATTTTCTGCACACCAAAAAGAAAAGCAACTGATCCTGTCTCTACAACAGCATCATCATCAGCACAAACAGTTTCAGTTCCCAGTTCTATTGCTGCTTCAAATGTAGCTAAACTTCACAAAGTGAATAAAGATCTTCTCAAATTCGCACAGGGTAATTCAGGGGCTAATTTATTTGTAAAAGTGATTCCTCCAAACTCTATTAGTACTACAAATAATGGAAACAGTGGAAGTGGTTTTCCATTTTTATCAAGTAGTGGAAACAGTGGAAGTGGTTTCTCGTTTGGACAAAATAGCGTAAGCAGTGGAAGTGGGTTTATGTTTGGACCGAGTAGTGGAAACAGTGGAAGTGGTTTCTCTGGAGGAAGTTGTTTTAACACTTCTGGTCATGGAGGCACAACATTTGGAAATATTAGAAGATCTGGGTTGAATATAGATGACTCTAGTGACACTGATTGTTTCATGTTCCTTGCACGTGTGTTAGTAGGACGCTCGTGCGTAGGAACGCACAAGATGCGAAGGCCTGAAAAAGGTTTTGGCGGAAGAGAAACGCATTCAGCGGTTGATAATCCAGATAAACCTAAAATCTTTGTTATATTTGACAATAACCAATGTTATCCTGAATACATCATTCAGTACTCCACTTCATCATCGGGATAGTAGACAAATTGTTTTCTGTAGACTGATATATATCAGTGTTCCATACCATGTAATTAAGGTAGTAAACTCTATGCTGTTCATACTATGTAAATAAGATTTGTAAACTGATATATATATCAGTATGCCAAATAATGTAATTCAGGTAAAAAAAAATAAAAGCAAGCTGATATATATCAGTGTTTCATACCATGTTAGTTAGGTAGTAAACTTACATATATCCATGCGTCTTACTATGTTAATAAGAAAGTAGACTGATATATATCAGTGTGCCACAACCCATGTTAAAAAAGTGGTAGGCTGATATACTGTAGATATGGTAAAGCTTCTTTTGACAAGTTTCACCAGTTTATTCAAATCTCAAAAATATATGAGCCGTGTCATGACAAAACCAACATAATGCGGTTGCGACCAGCATGGATCCAGACCAGCTTGCGCATCCGTGCAGTCTGATCTGGATCCATGCTGTTCGCTATCAGTTTCTCCACTTGTAATAGAGTTGGTAAGCGAACAGCATGGATCCTTATCAGACCACGTGGATGCGCAGGCTGGTCTGGATCCATGCTGGTTGCAAACGCACTATGTTGGTTTTGTTGTGAAGTGGCTCATATTACCTTTAGAAAATTTCATTTTTCCAAAATCTAAATTCAGAATTGAGAGTTAGAAAGACATTGAAATGGAAAACTTAAGCTGGACACTAGTTAATCATATTATATGTTATTTTGGTTTTGGAGTGATATATGTGGATATATTACCTGTTAAGATTTTATATCACCCGAGCCGTTAGGCGAGGGTGATATTTTATCTTGGCAGGTAATATATCCACATATATCACTCCAAAACCAAAATAATAATTTTATTACCCTCTCCCTGCCGAGTTTAGACGATTTTTTAAAATTGCTGTTTCAAATGAAACGTCGAAATAAGATTCCCTTTAGGATACCTCTTCGTCACAACATGACGTCACATAAATACATGACGTATTTTTCCCGTACCTTACAAAAGTAAACAAGAGAAAAGGAGTAGTCTATTGAACGCACTTTTTTTGTAATTAATATCAAGCTTTCACAAGGTCATATTTGTTTTCGATACTGATGGTTATATGTATCATAACTCTACTTTGGTAAATATTTATCATTTGACAGTTAAAAAGTGCTTTTAAAGCGTAAAATCAAACCGTACGCGCATCATCTCCGCGCATGTTGTTTACAACGTTGGGTACCAAACGGGGAAATTTAGTGTGTATATTACCCGTCTGGCTCGGTTATATCAATTTCTTTCGGGTGATCAATATCCAATCAAAAAGGCGGAAAAAGTCTGGAAGGGTAATAAACATGTATATTCCTTATTTACATAGCATGTATCAAATAAATATGGCTGTTATTCAAACATTAATCCATGGCCATCCATTGAAGTTACGATGCAATATTATAAATATTTACTACATTTATCAGTATTTACAGTTGATCTACAATAAGATCATTGTGAAATTTGCAGTAATATTCATTCAACCAAATAATAAAGCTGTTTATTATATTAATATCGGATTTGAGTTTAATTGGTTAAATTTCAATATATATCTTGAATAAGTAATCTTCACGGCAAGTAGATTTTATGCAAAGATTCTTGATTTGTAAACATTTTCACAAGGGATATAAATTCTGGATTTGTGAATTCGTGATTCAAGTGATGATCAGAAAAAAATCCATTTGTACAGCGTATCAATGTGCAATACCCTTATATTAAGGGAATAAACTGTTCACATGATTTAAAATCAAAGCAAGTTGGTAAGATTTTTAATACTCGAAAGGTTTAAATTAATAAGAGAATTACTGTCAAAAGGATATCTAAATTACATGTTAATGAAATTTTGGGTTTGAACTAAGTTTTAAAATTATTTGTGTTAATGTCCGTTTTGTTAAATTGATTGTTTCTTGATTTCTTAACTTTTTGTCATTTTTGTGCAAGACTGAGGTGAAAAATATCTGAGCTGCGTCATGACAAAACCAACATAGTTGGTTTGCAACCAGCATGGATCCAGACCAGACTGCGCATTCGCGCAGTCTGATCAGGATCCATGCTGTTCGCTTACCAACCCTATTACAAGTATAGAAACTAATTACGAACAGCATGGATCCTGATCAGACTGCACTGGTCTGGATCCATGCTGGTCGCAAACGCACTATGTTGGTTTTGTTGTGACGCGACTCTATAATATGTACATGTGTAATTAATTAAAATAAATTGTTTATTTAGTGTAATGTTGATTGTAAAGGTTTTCTTTATTTAAACATTTATTATTTTTTGAATTGTTTTTAATTGTTCTAGTATAAAATGTAATTCATCATATAAATATTCATACTAAATAACGCAGATGTAATATCAACCTTTTTTTTTAAGAAATATTTTGTTTGAATATCCAAATGATATATTTCAATTATTCTTATCAATATTTGAATTACTATCGAAAATTGTGCCCATTGTAGACCAATCCACTGTCACTTTAATAGTTGTCAATATTTTGGTGCATTTGTATACCTGTCAGTCACTCCGGCATTGCCGTCACTGTCACACGTAGGATAAGTTTTTGCGAGCAATTTGGTATCTCCAAAACTACTGAAAGGAATAGGTCAAACCTTAATGCACTTGTTCCCTATGATTATCTTACATGATGGGGACAGGTCCCATAACTCTTGAGTTAACCTAATTACAAAGTTATGCCCCTTTTCTTGCTGTTGTGCTTAGAGAAAAGTTAAGCGCTCTGTCTTGCAGGCAGCCCTTGTTATCATAATTGTGATTTTATCTTAACTTTCTCTTCCATAAAGTGTACTTTGTTATACATTCAATATACATAACTTTAAAAAATCAACATCAGTCTTCTATAGTAAATTGTTTTAAGTCTTAGAAATATCCTAGGTAAATACCTTGTAATTAAATATAAGCAAAAAGGTTTTAAAAGGCCATAGAAAGGCATGTGTTTTATATGTGGGATAATAATGTTGACAGTCGGTTATTCTGTATGCACCTTTTGTTTATTATTGCAATTATTGAATGTTAGATTCCTTTTTGTACCACCTTACCTTTTGCCGAACTTTCTCAAGATATTTGCTTTAAAATATGGGATACTTGTCTATGGTGATTGTGCCCATTCCTAGGAAAGAATAGTACAATAATAGTATTAATAATAGTAATGTGCCATCTTGCAGACATTTCTTGTTTAAATTTATATGTTATGTTAATAAATTTATTTCATGCACGTATTGTATATAAGTACACCAAAATACATTTTGTATATTATTATAATAAAATAATTGAGTTAAATGTCATAGATATATTTTTTGAAAATAAATTAATACTGTTATTACATGTATTGTATTATATTATTTTTGTGTCAACTGACAACATTTTGTCCTAAATTTATCCCACTTAAGACAAACAGTCATCTAAATTGAAAACATAAATTATCTTAATTTAGGTAAAATATTTGTCCCAATTTAGGTAGTATTTATCCCAAATTAGGTAAATAATTATCACATTTTAAGTGATGAAAAAATGTTAGCAGATAACAGTGTGTGATAAAAGGGATAGTTCTAAGTTTGGTCATCCCTAGATAAGCCACACAGCTAAGTGTATCGCTTGATGTCAAGAGGTCAGAAGTTGAAACCCTGGTCGGTGCCTTGAAGTTGTTCAGGTTTACAGTTGAAAAGTGGTAAGGGTTTAAAATACATAATGGTCATATAGTTTGTCATTTGATGGGATGAAGAATTATCTACAGACAGAAAAGGTAGAAAAAAATCAGGACCTTTCCTATGGAAAAGTAAACTGCATGAACATGTACTATAGGCAGGAGCTATACTCTGCTGGAAGCTGAACAATTTATACAGTTATTATAGTTATTCATTAGTATTAATGGCTGCACTGTGTACATTTCCCTTTCAAATAAAGTGCAGAGAAGTGTAGTATTTAAAGGTATCGGCCACTTCCAACAGCATTAATGTTGGGCAAACTTTAGCAACGTTGCCGAGTGTCTGCCTAGCAATCGAGAGGTCTGAGGTTCAAACCCTAGTCAATGAGAATTTTTACAATAAGAGTTTTCTACTGATAACAAGTGATAAAGGCTGGTTTTATTTTGACATTGAAACAGTCAGCCAATTTGTTGCAAGCAAATCAAGTTTTGACATGACAAGCCAATGATTGTTAGAAAAATAGTTAGATACCGTATGTAACTAAACTTATTTTTGAAGGCTTAATATATATCTTTAAGGGTGGTCACAATTCATTCATTCATTTATATTTATTTATTATTCATTTATTTTAGTGGGTGGGGGGAGGGTAAAAAAAACCTTGTATGCATGCCTTAAAGTATGATTAATGAAGTGTCAGTATGATGAAGAGCAATATGAAATATGAACTTGCAAACTTGGCCCCTTTATAATTACATGTGTATATCACATACTTGCTCATTTAGTTTCATTTAAGTACAGGAGTAGCCAATGGTTTGAAGTTATAGATCGAATCTCGTGATTTTCATTGGCCAATGGACATGCTCTGTCGCGGTTTCTGACCAATCAAATGCACGAGATCTGAGTTTGAGCTGAGAAAAAAAGTGTCTATAATCAGGCCAAGTAGAGAATTACGGTAGCATATTGGGATCGGCATTGGTCCACAAAAATTTATATCTACCGCCGCTATTATTATAAGAATATGAGTTGCCAATTTTGGTTATAGATCGAACAAAAGCGTGAATTTCATTGGCCAAATGGCATCTGACTCTTACAGGTGCCAATCAAATGCACGAGATTGAACTCTGGCTGAGACAAATATCTAAAAGACCAGGTAAACATTTACACAATATGGTGATTTGTGTAACAAGACATGTTATTATTACCGTATATTTTTCTTCCAAAGCTTTAATTTAACCAATCACACTCTTCTTTTTATTACTAAACTACATATTCCATAAACTTTTTTTAACTTAATTTTCTCACTTATTACCATCTTATATAATCCATTAAATTCACAGTTATCATACATTATCATCGTAAGTATATGAACTTTATCATTAAAAGCTTTCTTGTCAATACATGTATCTATATGATTCACATATTCATCAAAATTCATCTTCCTAAGCTGTGTTTTAATTCTAAAATCCCAACTTCAACATCTGTAATTACTAATTGTATTAAAATGTTAATACGCTCTTTTATTCAATCTATTGCTATCCATATTTACTAATTCTTAATTATTAACACATTTCCAATGTCTAGAAATTGAATATAACCATGCAATATCACTGGTTACTGCACTATTTGGCGTGTACAATGAAAATGACAGAAAATTCAATACTGTGCTTATAATGATTTGAGTCGCGTCATGACAAAACCAACAAAATGGGTTTGCGATCAGCATGGATCCAGACCAGCCTGCGCGTCCGCGCAGTCTGATCAGGATCCATGCTGTTCGCTTACAAGTAGAGAAACTGATAGCTTACAACATGGATCCTGATCAGACTGAGCGGGGGCAGACTGTTCTGAATCCATGTTGGTCGCAAACCCATTATGTTGGTTGTCATGACGCGGCTCATTTCTCTATCAAATTACATTTTTTCAACTTTGGAACTTACTTTAAAATATATCCGATTATAACAAATTTATAAATGGTACATACATGTTTTTATTATTATTGTTATTATTATAATTATTATTTTATTTATCTTTTTTATATTTTTCTTTTTTTTTTTTCATTTATTCTCAATATTTAATTTTCTTACCACGCTAAATATCTCGCATATATCTGGCATATACTTGGAATTTTAGGGAAATGTTCACAATATGTAGGAACTGAAAAGCGAGTATTGCAAATCATGATCTGGAGACTAGGGTGAAGTTGGTCTGCACTAGTCGCAGAAACCACTAACCGGCAGTGCTTAAAGGCCCATTAGGTTTCAGAAATGCTTTTCATTTGATTTCTCAAAACCTTTTAAATTTTGGCATACTTTTATAGTTTCCAAAAAGTTATTCATTGCCGACCAATTACCAGAACCATCTTTTTCAACTGTTTCTATATTTGGCAATAAGTACAAATATAGAGAATAAGTATTGTGTATGGAAGTCAAAATACTACTTTGTTTACATTTTGCTCTTTTTTATGTCAAATTATTTAGAACACAAAAAATAACTTTTCTTAACAATATGACCGTTATTTTGTTGATAAGTGTAGTCAGAATTTTATAAATTTAGGTTACTGAAGGAAAACAACAAATCAGTACCTTAGTCTAAATGTTTCACATTATTAGATTATGAATAGGGTGTGGTCCGGTTTTTGGTGGGGGTTCATTTATACTATAATTATACCAATTGTCAACAGAGCAAAGAAAGAAAAAGATAGTTTATTTATATGGCAAATAAACTGAAACTGTAACAAGTTACCAAAAGAAAAATAGTTGAGAAATAAAAATGATAGCGTCTCTGAGGCATAATGGGTCTTTAAACTAAATAACTATTCAAAGTCATGATATAGAAGGGTTATATTAATTGATACCGACCTTTTAGTCTAAGAAATTAACAAAGTAAAAACAAAAACAACAAAATTCAGTGATAACTTTTATTTACAGTAATATGCAATAACAATAACAATAATATTTTTTTAGATCAAGTGAAAGCTTATTATCATGAATTCACACAAATGGTATTTTTAACAAGTTTTCAAATGAAGCTGGCTGCTGAGAAGTGACAATGCATGGTAAGACACTCATTTAAAAAAAAAATCTTTAAAAAAAATAAAATAAATAAATAAAGGAAGGAAATTTAACAAGTATATATTAAAAAAGATTCACTTCCCTGTCAGAAATAATCTTTTCAAGTTAAAAAGAGAATTTCAAGGGGTGTACAAAATACTGGCTTTATACCTTTAATAGAATATTTAATTTTTTGACTCTACGAAAAATTATCGAAAAAAATGCCAAATTAATACCTATGATAACTAACAAATGAACTTTTTCTTATTTGAAAATGAACTTTAAATCATATTATCATTTCTTTATTTCAAATCTAGATAATTAATTTTCTTTAGTTTCTTTAGGCAGAGGATAATAAATAAATTTACAACGTACATGTATATGAAAAAAAGAACAAATTATCCGAGAAAAAAATCATACAAAATATAAGAATTTGAAAGAGGTTTAACTTATCTAGGATAAAAAAAAGAAATCAAAAAATCATTTTTATGATTTTTTTAAGCCATTTAATACAAGTTTTCTAAAAATTAAGCACCAAAACTACGGCTAACCTTTATCGAAAACGAAATAAATAAAGATTAACTTGTTGGCACAATTTTACAATAAGAATGGTATTATCAAAGTGTTATAATAGAAAAAGATGATTGAGGAGACAAGACAAAAATATGATATTCTTAAACAAATACTTAAGTTAAAATTAATCAAATGAATTAAAATGACAAGTGCAAATTCTGTACTGAAATGTCATTAAATTTATTTCTTTTATCAAATCAGCCATCAATAAAATAAAAATACATGTAATACCTGGAGTGATAAAAAGATATATTAAAGTTTAACATAATCTGTAACACGTTACATTGAATCACTTTTCAAAATTCTTTAAAAATATAATCAAAAACACTTTTATAATCCAAGTTTATTACACTGCACTATTTTTCTCTCTTAGTTTTTTTTTCAGGGTTAGGGAAAAAGGGGTGTAGGGGGGCATTGTCCATTTAATGCGAATCCATGTCACACGCTTTTAGTTTATTGTTCCTAGACCTATTGCGTTTGTTGGCGAACCACTTTCTAATCTGTTCAACACTTACTCCCCCTTCAGAAGCCATAGACAGAGTTACTTCCCTTGAAGGGTAGGGATTTTCCAAGTTCTCATCGTACCAAGATTGCATCACTTTTACCGCGTGTTTTGGAAGCAGACGAGATTTTCTGTCACTGTTTATTTTACACTTAGATCCTTTACACTTTTTGGATTCACACGCGGATAGTTTTCCCTCAACACATTCAAGAAGGGACAAGAGTTTTAGATTGTAATATTTGTGGATAGAGTCCGAGCTACCTTTGTCGTAGGCCATCTGACACAACACGTTGTGGCGTTCCAGATCTATCATTGTCGTCTGCGACTGATAATACTGCTCAATGTCATCAGCCGCTTTACTGTCAATGTTTCTGAGAGAGAATAAGCGTTGCATAACATCTCTTTCGCGCATTGCTATTTTCATTTCACACGTTTCCTCCACGGGATTTAACTGCTGCACGGGTGAATTTGTGTCACTCTGAAACGCGTGTGTATGAACAGAAGAATGTTTAACATTTTCAAACACAGGTGAACCCGACTCACTTTGTCTCGAAAGTTCAACACATGGCGTAAACGCAGAGTTTTTTTCGTGACCAAGTTGCACGAGCGGACTACCGTAACCAGAATCGTTCATGCATGAAGAGTAATATCCGGGTGCACTATTGTTAAATCCAATTGGCGTAGAATACGCACTAGGTAACCCTTGTTCATTTAATGATCCACATGAATTTTCAAACGGCACAGAATCACCAAAGTAACGTTGTTGTGCCTGGTATTCACACTGATAATTTGGTTTTGTAGGTGTAATATTATCCATACGACACTGACTCATAGGTCCAGAAGTATATGCTCTCCTCACGCACGTGGCAGGATAAGCGTTTGGTGGCGTCTGCTGGGCATGCGGTGTTGTGTACATCGTCGAATATTCCCTGACGTTTTTTGTGGCAACGTTAAATTGACACTGTATAGTAACGTCCAATACGTTAGCCTGTTCAAAGCTCGCACGTTGCTGCCACATTGTGCTTCTATTGCACGAAATTCACGGGTTTCACACAAAGTTCGACGAAAATGAAATATATTCTTATGTATTTTAGTACAGTTCGCAGTAAAACAGTAACTCAAACTTATATTTAAAGTTCGCAACAGCAGTTTTCGTCACAAATAATTGAAAGCTTACACCAGGTTTGTCAAAATATGAATACGTTTAATTTTTAAATAATGTCAAAATATTTTTTTTCAATGCCTATTTAACTTAAATTATGAAACCTTCAAATATCCTATTCTTAAATTTCATTGGATTGAAAGGTGGGCGGAGCGTTCAAATAAACCAATTGGAAGCTGCGTAAGTACATGCAAACATATAATTATTAGATAATTGATTTTGAAAGGTTCCGCTGATACAAACTGACAATTATACCAATTTGTAAAAAAAGAAAGTTTGAAGTCCGTATTCACTCAAGAGGTGTTCTTTGATTGGTATTTAGAAAGGCTTAATTAATTTCTTGTTTGATGTTCGCCGACTTTGTTACACTTACGTTTGCGGTCTCTATATCTAATAGTTAATTAGATAATAATTGATAACTAGTAAGTAATCAATTTGCTTGATTTTTTTTCAAGATCATGGGGATGAATTTGAAACCATGTTTTCCTTTTTAATTAAGTATACATTATTTGAATCGATATACCCTTTATCCAAGAAATTAGAGGTCCCCCAAAAGCCATGTTCTATATTATAATTAATTAATTAGTACACAAATGGAGTGGTTTGCACTGACAAGTAACCAAATAATTAATTCATTTTTTTTCTCCCTCTTAATGTATTCTATACCCTTGAAGGAGCCAATGGGGTCTGAAAGCCTACAAAATCTCATAAAATTTGAAAATTTTACATTTTTACCTAAAACTGAAAAATATGCGAGACACAGTAATATAGTACATAACCAAGAATTAAATTGAAAAAGATATATCGTTTGATTCTTAATCTTATTCGAATTTTAAAAAACGCCAATAAACTGATTATGATTGTTCCTGGTGGGGGGGGGGGGGGGGACGAAGTGAGAATTTGATCACAAGTTATTGGTAAAGACATACATCAAATGGTAAACCAATACAAGCATATTGTATTCTTGCTAGAATTTAAATTCTTTGTCGAAATTATCATCGCCATATCGTTAAGAAAAAAACCTGTTTGATAGAATAGATTTTTATCGCGGGGACAGGTTGAAGGTAAAATCACTCGGACTGCCCAGGGGTTTATGGGTGGTGTTAAAATTGACTAATTCATTACGGATTATATACATTTTTCTCATACATAAATTCATAAACGTCTTTATATATATATTCATATGCAGTAGTCATTTGAAACCCGGCGCCCAAATTTTCATGGAATAGCGGGGAATTTGACTTGAACAATAAAATGGTAAAAAGACAAAAAGTTAAAAAAAAACAAAAAAAAACAACAACACCCCCCCCCCCCCCAAAAAAAAAAAAAAAAAAAAAAATGTTTTTTCCCCAACCAAATGGGTTGTGATGCTAGTTCTTTCGTTCAGCCCGATTTCAGACGACATTTAACTATATTAAATTTTATGACTTATACATAAAAACTAATGGCACATTGTGAAATTAGGTCAATATACAAATGTATTTATTTTTTTAAATCAACTAAATTAATATGAATAAGAAAATGCCTTGTTAAATCAGAAAGTCGCATTGAGACATATTTCTCTAGCGTTAAGGTTTAAACATTCCTGCACGTGCAATTACACGTGCATTGAATTAACTAAAGTAAAACCCTTTAATATTTGACTCATTTGCCCTTTACACTTAGTCTTTACTTGAACTTTTGGGATTAATTTTCAAAATGTATAAACGATCAATTTTGTTTTTCAAGTTAAGCCGTTTATTCCGCGACGAAGACTATTTTGCTGCCCTCTATTCGGGATAAAATTAAACAAAAAAAAAAGTAATTGATTTATATGAGAAAGAGAAACTACAACAGCATTTGATTCGAACTAAACATATTCGCGACCTTTTTAGCGCTCTGCGGGGCCTTCAATGGTCCTTGAAACTTTTAAAATGTTTGCACTAGTTCAGAATTAAATTTCTCACAAAAAAGTGCCATTGAAAATTGAAAAGAATTGAATATCATTGAAAATTGCATTCTTGCTATTTGTTTACTTATTATGCAAGTGAGAGCCCTTCAGCAAAATGTGATAATTATTAGATCTTTTAATTTTTAGGTGTATTCCGGTTGAAACAGAATAAATTGGTCAAAGGAAACTTGATGTATACGTAAAAAATAAAAGCGTTCTTTTTTCATAAAAGATACCATTTTGATCGTTTCAGCTTGACGATTTTATGTTGTGTGGTTCTTAAGTAGTTTAGATATTTTGTGGGATTGTTTAGTGCATGGATATTTTTTCACGTATATTCAACGCGTTCATTTTTTATCATGACATCAAGCATTATTCTTGGCAGTTTCTATTACATACCACAATTATGGACATAGAAATATAAATGTTAAAAAAATCCTGCTGGAAAACTAATTAAAATTGTCTTGGATCTATAGATTGATACGTGTTGAAGAAAGTGTCAAAAGCCATTTTTACATATTTTCTCAAAACTGTCAAGTTCTAGTACAAGGTCACGTGGAAATGAAGCTTTCATACTAACAGCCTGCTGTCAGTTTGTCTTGCCAAAATGACCAAATTATCATACAATAATCTCCCCTCGGATCACCAATCCAGCACCCGTTTACTACATTTAATATATATTTTACGCATATAATGTATATCTTATGTTTATAATATATATTTTATATTCTATGTATATAATAACTATTTTATGTATATTTCTTTTATTCTTGATGATCAATAGGAGATTATTTCAAGATAAATTGGCAATTAATGGCAAGACAAATTAGCCGAACGCCTATGATCATACAGTACCTGCATCTTAGATGACACGTGCTTACGTATGCGTTTCATTCCCGGGCGTCCGACGATGCACACTCTGAGATTTGTGTGTATTTGTGTTTACCTATTCTCGCCATCGGTTACCCTAAGGGCGAGTCCTCCATAAGAGTATTGGTCATTTTTTTAAAGATTTTTGAGGATAATGCAAGATACAGAAACAGAAGCTTCTCACGCCAAGTGTAAAGCAATTATACATGTGACCTCGATTTAAAGTATCATCCGAAGTACTCATTAGACATTTTAGTTGGTCGCCCCGGAATCGAATCCACAATGTCGAGATTCTAACCGATTGAGCAACGCGGGCTGGCAACTCTGAGACAGGCAGTGAACATCCCGTCCTAAATATTATATAGCATGCTGATCATATGAAAAATTTTGTCTGATGTATAGGATATTATTTAATATGTGTTTATGTATTACTGTACATTGAAATGTTTTTTGATGTTTTTTCAAAGGATAACTAGCTTAAAAAATGTTAATGAAAACACTCAAGTGTGCTATTGGTCATTTCTTTTTTCTTTTCTTTTTTTCTTGTTTTAACATAGTAATGATTTGAACACATTAATATTAAGGTCTCTTTTCCATGATAAGTCAATAAAAAAAGTTTATTTATGTATTTTTTTTTTATATTTTTTTTAATACTTATATAGATAAGAACTATATCATCAGATGAATAATGTGCATATTAAATCTTTATTGAAGGATTCCCCCAAAATTAACATTTTTATCTATAAATGTTACTGAATCTTCATTCTATTTTGAATTAAAACACTATTCATCAGCTGATAAAGTACTATCGGAAGTTTGTTTATAATATTGTATCTGTTTATAGTATATCCCCATGTTGTATTACCATATACCCTGGGAAAGAAATAAAGAGATCTGTTCTGTTCTGTTCTGCTGGTCTCTATAAAATATCCAAACCGGTAATTTTTTCCCTTTTTTAAAGTGAATTAATCAATAAAAGAAAGTGTGCATTATTCAATATTTATTTATTAAACATGATTTATATACATATTTATAGAAAATAATACATGAAATACAACGGAGAGATAGTTTAGATATATTTATAGGTTTGTTGATAGCAATAAAGTAAATATTGTATTATCGTGACATGTGCACATCTATTACAAAACATATATTACAATGTTTTTTTGTACGCACGGGTCCGATTTACAGTTCTCACTTTCTTACATCATCTTTTTAGGGCAGTTTTTAATTTTCAAATAGCAATGGTTACATAACTTTTAATATTATGTTTATAAACACTGTAATTGAACTATTTGAATCTTGTCTTAATGAAATAGGTCTTGAATATGTTTATCATTGATATAATGTCACTTGAAATTCTTAAAAAAAATGATCGTATGTATGCAGGTTTTATGTGAATTTGTATATATGTATAACAAATGAATGTATACGAATGAGACCAAAATAAAGTATGCATACATATAGATTTATACATGAAAGTAAAGCATAGCGCCCGGTCCCATAAGCCACCAGAAATTATATAATAATAATAATCATTATGTATTTACACATATATTATGGTTTGGTTTTCAAATACCAATAGTATTTACACATTATTATCACACGTGCCAACAAACTACTTTCTAGTATTTTTTAATTTTATTAGAATTGATGCATGTATAACAGAGCAGCCAAGCGAATTTGTTTATCATAATTATAATCATCAAATTAATCATTTTCATCATCATCAAAATATACAAATAACCATATACTAATAATTTTTGATAGAGCCGTTTTACCTTTCTTTTTTCTTCAGGATTAAACTAATAGGTATTTCTTTTAATAAGCGAGGTGCTAACAAACAAATCAAAATTAATTGATATTTTAATGGCCAAATTTACGTAAATAATTATTTCTGGTTAAGCAATCATGAAAACTGAAACAAACAAATATTAGGTCTTCAATTGAATGATTGTTAATCAAATAATCACGTGAAAACTGTTAAAACAAGAAAACTTCAAAGTAGAGTACTTTTTTTTTGTACCGAAAACTATATCGAAAGGGAAAATCAAATAATGTGACAAAGTGATATGTAATAATGAAATACATCTATTTTCTTGAACAAAATAATTTTGTTTATTTTTGCGCACAAAAGTTGTAAAGAACTTAGTAAAAGTTATAAAGAACTCAGTAATATTCTATTTAAAATACAGTTGCCCATTTGTTGGTTATAAAGTGTTTTGTTTCTACTAGTATTTGTTTATAATTCAACATAAAACATTTTACGTAATAAGGGTAAAATACCGGGATCAAAATCCATGACATAAGCTTTATAAAAATAGCAACTTTAATCAGCCATAATGGCCCATTTTGTACGTGAATTATTATAGGATTTTCTCCAGAGCATGGAAATCAGGAGTGCTCACAAGAAGTCACGAAGTTTCATAGAAATTATGAGGGCTCACCAAAAATTATGAAGGTTCATGAAAATCACGAGTGCTCACCAGAAATCATGAACGTTCATGAATGTTCACAAAAACTCATGAATTCAAACTATAAATCACGAGGACTCACAAGAAGAAATTATGAGATCTTACAAGAAATCTCAAGGGTTCACAAGAAATTATGAGGGCTCATGGAAATCTCACAGAATACATAAAACACACAGGACACATGAAAAAATTCAACCATTTTTATCTTGAATAAAAAAGAACAAAGTCATTATCTTGTTATATCACAGTGTGTAACAATTTATTATGTCATATCACATATATTACAGCCATATCTCTCATCTTTATTTCTCTCTATAATACAATATACATACATATATATTTCTTATTTTTGAGACTCGTCACGCCAAAACTGACCATGTTGATATTATCTTCTGCAGAGAGATTAGTTTTTAATTCCACATGTCATAATTCCCACTATCCAGCGTCGACTGGTGGGGGAACTACCCCACCTATAGTCACTCCTAGCATCCCACCAGGCACAGACATGCATCTGAGTAGACCTCATACTTTAGTAAATAGTAAATACATATTCCAGAGATAAAGCTATTAATACAAGATGGTTTATTTTGATGTGACGGATCCCAGTTATTGCAAGTAAGTGAACAAGACATTTTACAAATGTATTTCATAAACTACTAGCATTTCCCTCAACAAATTTATACTATACAGTTTTAATGCTTATATAATGTATCTACTTCCCTATTAACTAGTATAATATCATATATATTTATATCTAATAGATAGAATTTTATTGTCATTCAATAACCCTTACCACGCTAAATATTTAAAATGGACTTGTCTATCTTACAATATGGACTAAACCATTGATCATTTGTAGGGGAAAATAATAACATGTATTACCTAAACAGCAAACAATGCAGCCCAGATAGCACATATATATGCCAACTGATTTTGGTCTGCACTGGTAGCATGGGTAAAATATTTTGCTGTCAGCAAGCTAACTTAAGGGTAAATATTTTACTTTTTCTGTCGAAAGTACCATACAAGAACCAATCTTTCCACAGTTCCCTATACAGTTATATTTTCAATTCTTTACAGCCAAATTTTCCTTACAGGCATACTATCACCCCTGCAGTCATATTTTTCCCTACAGTCAAGCCACCCCCTCTACAGTTGCATTCCCGCTTAAGTATTTTTTTCCACCCCTACAGTAAAATTCTCCTTACAGCCATACTTTCACCCTTACAATCATACCCCAAACACACAGTCAAATTCTTACTACAGTCATATTTTCACCCCTATACTTGAGTACCCCCTAGAGTCAATTGTTCATATCTATAGTCAAAGCCCCCCTACTGTCATATTTTTACCCCTACAGTCTAGTTCCCCCCTGCAGACATTTTTTTCAAAGTGAGCCACATTAATGTTTTTACAGAGTAATATTGCAAATGATAATTTGTAAATAGAATTATATTCACAGATCAAATGTCCCTAAAATTTACACCATATAATTCTAAATATCACAATATTAAGACACTGAATAACCTAAAATGAAAAGTGAGAACAAAATAAACTGTTGTTTTTTTTACTTACTTCAATATGTGGTAAACACACATAATAATATAAGAAACTGAACTATATTTATCAATGCACACAAAAACTTGTGTATTTTGTAAAGTACAATATACAGTAAATTACATTACAATAACAATTTTTCACTTTTCCACATGTGAAGAAAATGTAAAATGCTTTCATTTTCAATGTGCACAACAACTGTATGAAATCTTTCAACAAATGAATATCGACCTACATGTAAGAATCGGTCATATTATTTTAGATTTTTCAAACTTTTTTTGTAGGTATTCATCATTTGTACTTATATATTAAATCTAAGCTATATATTAAACCAACAGTACATCACTAGTTTTACAGGGGTCACTGCAAGAGGTTCTCAATCTGAAACTTGTATCCTCAGTTCTTCTAAATTTTACTAGACTAGTGAAAATCTCTTTAATCATGTCCACATCACATGTTAAACAAGAGGGCCATGATGGCCCTGAAGTCGCTCACCTGTATATAGGCCCCCGGAGCGGGGCCAGTTTAAACACCAGGGCTTTTATTTGAACAAACTTGGTAGACACCCATTAGAAGATGTTTCATGCTAAACATCTAAGGTCTAGCTTGTTGGGTTGTTTAAAAGAAGATTTTTTAAAGTTTTTTCTTTACACATATAGTTAAAAACAATGACACACCTGGGCAGGGCCAGTTTTGACCCCAGGGCTTTTATTTGAACAATCTGTAGACACTTACTAGAAAATGTTTCATGCTTAATATCTAAACTCTAGCTATTCGGGTTTTTTCAAAGAAGATTTTTAAAGTTTTTGCTATACACATATAAGGAAAATGAATGACCCCCCGGGGTGGGGCCAATTTTGACCCCAGGACTTTTATTTGAACAAACTTTGTAGACACTCACTAGAAGATGTTTCATGCTTAATATCTAAACTCAAGCTATTCGGGTTTTTTCAAAGAAGATTTTTAAAGTTTTTGCTATACACATATAAGGAAAATGAATGACCCCTGGGGCGGGGCCAATTTTGACCCCAGGGCTCTTATTTGAACAAACTTGGTAGACATCCATTAGAACATGTTTCATGATAAATATCTTAGTTCTAGCTCTTTGGGTTCTTTAAAAGAAGATTTTTTAAGTTTTCACTATAGGTATATAGGGAAAGTCAATGACCCCCTGGGGCGGGGCCAATTTTGACCCCAGGGCTTTTATTTGAACAAACTTCATAGACACCAATTAGAAGATGTTTCATGCTAAATATCTTAGCTGTAGCTCTTTGGGTTCGTTAAAAAAAGATTTTTTAAGTTTTTACTATATGCATATAGGGAAAATCAATGACCCCCTGGGGCGGGGCCAATTTTGACCCCAGGGCTTTTATTTGAACAAACTTGGTAGACACTCACTAGAAGATGTTTCATGCCAAATATCTAAGCTCTAGCTCTTTGGGTTTTTTAGAAGAAGATATTTAAAGTTTTTTTCTTTTGGTTGCCATGGCAACCAGAGTTCTGCATGGATTTAAATTCTTTGAACAATTTTCAAAGGTGACCACCAAGTGAACATGCCTGTGAAGTTTGGATGAAATTGGCTGAGTGGTTTATGAGGAGATGTCATTTAAAGTAAAAGTTTACGGACGACGGACGCCGGACGGACGCCAGACGAAAAGCGATCACAAAAGCTCACCCTGTCACTTTGTGACAGGTGAGCTAAAAATGATTAACAAAGAAATGCCCGACTGTTACATGTCTGGAATAAAACACCAATAAATAGTTTGATTTCTACCTACAAAACAATGCCACATGATTTCACTGAACATAAACCTTTGAGATTTTCATTGAGTATTTTAGAAAATTCTGCATACAAAAAATATTTATTAAACAATATACAATATGTATAAATTACATATTAACTTAAACCTGAATTTGTACCTTATTTATTGAATAAGTCAGAGTAAATTGCATTTTAAAACTGATCTACACTCGATGTTATGGTCCAATGATAAACAGATATCTTTAAAGACCAATAATATCAATTTGGTTGAATCAAAAGGCATCTATTTTAGCTATATGGGAGTGATGGCCTAGTGGTTAAGGTGCCTGCCTCTCACTCAGGGATCAGATCATGGGTCACCACAATGTTTCTTCATATGACGCCAGTACTGGTTTGTTCCAGAAAACGGACTCAAAAGTGATTAAAATAAGTTGCAAGAACTTATTTCGCAGTCAAGCTTAAATAAATATGTTTAAACTAAACTAAATCTATTTAAGTTTTAATGACTATGTCAAGCTGTAAGCTTATAGAAACACTACAACCAACTAATATTGAAAATAAGCGTTAAGTTTCTTGCTTCAGGAAACAAAGACCTTCCCCCAACGGGGTTTGAACCCAAATGTCTAGCAATACTTAGCATCTAAGTGATGCATAAACCCCTCAGCCATGCTGCAACCTAAAATATTAATGGCCCAATAAATACATAATAAAGAACCAATAACAACAGTGTGTCATTCAATATCAACAGATTTAGCATACAAAACTGGTAACATAAAGATGAACCAATATTTTAACATTTAACAGAATAAATAATAGAAATTGGCCATAATACAGTAACAGATATATTAAAGGACCAGTAATATTCAACAATAACATTCATTAACCAATAATATTTCCAGTTTTAACACTGAAAAGCCCAAACAATAAATACATTTATAGAAATTGATCCATCCCAGTTCAAGTTCGTAATTACTGTTGCAAAATTTTGTCATTCTCTGATTTATCAAGAAAAAGTAATTACATTATAATCATTAAAGTTAAAATGCCTTCATTTTCAATCGGCTATATTAATGGAAAACTAATAGAAAACTATCATTCTTCTACAAAGTTAAAATAATCACTAAACATCTTCCTTTAAATCCAAAAAACACATGCATAGAAGCAAGATGACGGCCATTTTTTAATTTTTAAGCTTAACTAAGATAAAACAAAACAACCAATAATGTTGTATAGATATCCCCACTAATAGACAGAGGCTATTTATACATTTTCTAAAATGTCATGAACAATAGCATGAATCTCAAGGTGTGCTGCTTTAACCCGCTGAATTTCTATAATGGATTTAACCTGCTTTGACTCTGGAACAGTCCATTAGAAGTTAAAGGAATTTCAATATCATATTTAAGTCATCAGGATGTGCAGATGTGCCTGGCAAGGGCAAATATCTTTTGGCTCCAGCATGTTTAGGTGTTAAACATTGATATTATGAATATACTATTTTTCTAATCATTTTTCTACACTAATCTGAACACAATTGGCTATTCAAGCAGTATTTAATAAAAGTAAAGCTCTTTGTGTATATATGTGTGTATCCCATAAACAGTGACAATTTACAATATTACACAATAATATTTTGCATAGTACCCATTTGCAACAACATAAAATATAGTGTTTACATAAGTATTTGGACAGAAAGCCCCTCAACCAAAAGCCCCTTTGCTGACTAATAGTAAAATGGCTTAAATAGGTGGATAAATCATATTAAGTCTTTTGGTCAACTTACAATTTCATCATTTTTCTATAAATCAACTGAAAGGTTTTGGGTTATTTTTCCATAAATCAACATTGTTTTGTTATTTTTCCTTATGCTTATGGGCTTTCGCTCTTCACCTGGTTTATCATATAATAATATACAATCACTTTAACAAAACTATAGGAACTGGGTAAAACCAGTTCATCAATATCAATAAAAAGTCAGGACTTAAGGAAAGCAGACAATTAGCACTGACCACTGTGGCCCGAGTTTAAATCAGTTATTCAACTAAACATCTGAAAAAATAGGTCCCTCAGCCGCAATGCAATAAATTTCAGGCTAAAGAAAAATTGACAATTATGCTACTATTATAATATAAACCTTCTGTAATTTTGTTTTATTTATTTGTTTGTTGTGATTACCTTAAATTAAATTTTAACATATTTTTTGGTAATTTCTCGGCTGTCAATCCACCTAATGGGCTTCCTGGATAACTTACCAATCATTAGCAATTTATCTGCAAGTGACTACTAATCCAACATGATTTCTGAAACAGTGTTCAGAGACAAATGAGTCATTAGATTTAAATTCAAAATATATTTTAGAGTTTTAAGGGACCAACTTTTACTCTCTTTTTTTTGTTCATTTTACGATTACATTTTTATACCACTTACAAAAGGTAGAAATTTCACCTGCAAACAAGTCACATAAAGTCAGTCATAACAAAAAATGTGACTCTTACAGAAATAGTTTACAGTTACCAAATTCCTGACATTTAATGACTTTCAGAAAGACTTCCCACAATGCACTTGATTGTAATGTTATGTACATGTGTATATTAAGAATATTAAACAAGTACTATCAATAATTTCACTGTAATTTCGCTACTATGTTTTCTGTTTCTTCTGAAGCATATCTCTGTACATCCAAGTTTCGCCAATCTTTTGAAAATACTGAAATGGAAATATGAAAAAATGGTTTTTAGGAACTTGTACAATGCTTAAAGTTAAAATAAATATGGAGTACTAAAGGAAGGTATGTATGTGTATGTAAATTGTTAACACATATCGTCACCTCAATGCAATAACTTATTAACTGCTATTAAATTTAGAAGCACTTATAACGTTATTGCACTAAGGTAACGATATATTGTTTCATAAAAACATTTGTGATTTGTTAAGACCAAACTTAAACAAACAAGCGATGAGAAAAATTAATCTCAGTACTGAACAGTCAAACTTATTCAGATGCTGTATGAAAGGTGTTTTCAAAGGATAGAAGAAAATTTGCCTAAAAAGAAATAATTTTTGCATGATCAAATATTTGCGAATAATTTCAATTCTCCATTTTGTGAATAAATTTCAATTCGCCAAAATTCGCAAATATTACCAAGTCGCAAAATTAAGCACTTCTACAGTAAGTAATCCAAAGCATAAGACTCATTCACAATGGTGGCAGAACGATGTCAAAGCATGTCCCTCATCCCAACACAGAATGGTGTAAGATAACATTTGGCAGCACCTGTACAAACACTACAAAAAGCCAAGTCTGATGTGCAAGAAGATATTCAGCTTAATATACAACCAAATCTGGGCATTCTACAAAGGTCACAGTAACATAAGTCTCGCTACCTGAACTCAATAACATAATCCTGTACTCTTGTAATATACATGTCATTACCTTCGTGCAGTAACGGGTCAAGTCCTTCGAAATTTCATAGGAATTAACCGATTATTACACTAAGGTGACAATGTAACAGTGTATTGGTTATATAAGGAAAGTTTGTTTCTTTGCTGAATTTTTATTCACACCCACATAGTGTAGGTCATATGGTGACTTTCAGCTTTACTGGTGGAGGAAGACCTCAGGTGCCCCTTTGTATGTTATTCCAGGCATGAATGGTCACCTGAGTAGAACAACCAACCTTCCACAAACTAGCTGGATAGCTTCCTCACGTAAAAGAACCTAAATTCCATGACCGGATTTGAACCAACAGTGATAAAGGTTGAGTAATTTGAAGTTGCAAAAATAAGGGTTATGTAATAGAAAAATCTAGAACTCTAAAAAAATGAATACAGGTACACTATACACACCTTGGTAGGAAATTGAGTATTTGTGTCCTTTCTGTGCCGTTCCCCCTCTCTTTGTCGTTCCTCCAACTGCAATTTTAATAAAATCTGTGTCATTCAGATGCCTTGACACTTCAATTCTCAACATGTATGATGAAAAAGTAGCCTTTACTATAAAAATAGCGATGATTTTATGCACAACTTTTAATCTCCATTTTGTTATCATTTTAACATTTCTACTCACTGACGTTTGTTTAAGTTCTTATCATTGCATTTACACTTTGACTGAGGATTTTTTTTTGTGTTGGTGGCCTTGATATCAGGTAATGGTATCAGCTTACACATATATATCTTTTAAGCATATTTGAGAAAAGTGTTGCAAAGCTTTTCATTTTTGCGCAATGAAAATGATTATTCTGGAAAAATAAGGTAAGGGAATGATCTAAAAAAAGTTGCATACAAGTCATTGGGTCAGACCCACATCAAATGGTACACAAATCTCAGGAAGATATTTCCAGTCCTGTCATGTCAAAATACCGCAGTGGAGTCCCTTAAAGTTTTTGTAATGCAAACTCTTAGAATCAAAATTAAAAGATGAAATGAAATGATTTTCTCTTACAAATTTTTTATGTTCAGTTGCAGTGTTGATGTCACCCACTCTGAGAGCATTTGTCACATGTTGCCATAGCTTCCTTGATTCAAAGTCTCCTTGTTTTTCCAGAGGTCGAACCCGCTTTCTCCAAATAGGATTATCTAATACGTTTATCACTTTAGTCTCTCCCTGGAAACAGAACATTAAGTTTTCTGTATTAATTAATGTGATGAGAAATTAATAATTTAAAATGCCCACATTGACCTATTTCTGTAAACTTTATAAACTGTCTATACAAATCTTAAAGGATAAAAAAACTTATCCCACAAAAAAAATTCTGTACATTTCAGCTCTTTTTTTTTATACAATACATCTCCATAGGAAATTTTAGTATTTTTATTTTCAAAATAGTTCTTATATAATTTGTACAAATTAACCTTAAAGTAACACATATCTGTACACATGTTCACACCATTTAAATGTTACATAAATATATTTATTGTCAATATAATTATGTCATGTACATTGTTCATTTTAATATTAATCCTGAAGACTAATTTAAATGGTAATACTAAACACTGGCAATTTCAAATGATTTATATTGCCAAACAGGCAGAATAAGCCTGATATGAAAGTTTGTTTGTTTGCTTGTTTTTCTGGGTTTTTGAGCCACATTGACACTATAAGTCATATGGCAATATTCCAGCTTTATCAGCAAAGGAATGCCTCATCCATGCACTATTTAAGCTAGCATTAAATAAGTTAGACAGATTTTAAGTATACACCAAACAAATCTTTTGACAAGAATAAATTTGATTTCTAAAATTGGTTAATAATTTTCATCCACAAGATTTTTTACTTGCTTGCCGTACATGTGCTACTTACATTTGCATAGGTAAATTCAAAACTGGAGTTCCATTCTCCCTGCACTTTACAGCATATACTGCCTGTGTTCCCGTTCTTCACCTCCGCCGTAACCCTGTGTAGTTTACCACCATAGAACGGCTGAAACGTATCAAATCAATAATCTTTTATGCAAGCTTATTTGTGAAAAATGGACTTGCTCTTACTTAAATTGGAACACTTTCCATTTTAATAAAATAAATATTAATTGCTTAAAAGAGTGCACAAACAATGCCACCTTATCCCCCCCCCCCCCAACTTCAACTTTGTGAATAACATTAATTTTTTCATTAATGGATTTAGAAACCATCAATGCTAACCCAGCAGTTACAGTAAGGATACTAGTTAAGTTTTACCACATTTTAGGCTAAAAGGGTTTTATAACTATAGCTACATGATGCGTATGCTTGCTGTGCCACATTTAAACATATAGGCTACTACCAACTTAAAATTTGTTTGCTTGATGCCAAGATATTGCATGGCATTGAGGAATATGTAGAAAAATATTTTTTAGCCTCAGCGACTCTTGCTTTGATGTAAAACTATTATACACTTAGGTAAATTTTTATTCTACCTTACCTTTGTATGAAAGACAACTGAAGCATTCATATTAGTTTTTTGACATGTCATCTGTATTTTATCTCCTAGCTCCACCCAGGGTGTGGTCAGTATAGATCTAGCATAAGCACTGGGTAAACTGAACACATATTCTCTCAATCAAGTAAGATTTTGGACGGGGACTGGAAAGAACGTAAAGTGGCAATTCATAGTTAAAGCCATTAATCCTGCTGTCAATCATCGAAAAGCAGTAAGCTGTGATAAGATGGAATTCATTGTACACAAGTGCCTTTGTTCTAAAATAAATGTAAACTGTAGGAAAATGCTTTTGTTCTAAATATCAATGTCAATTGTAAACAAATGGCTTTTGTTCTAAATATGTAATAGTCAACTTGTACAGCAAAGTGGCTTTGTTCTATCATATTCAATGCTCAATTTTCACAAAATGCTTTTGTTCTAAAAATATCAATGGTCAAGTTTTACAGCAAATGGCTTTTGTTCTAAATATCAATGATTCATATTGTACACAAATGCCTTTGTTCTATTATACTCAATGTCAATTGTAACCAATGCTGTTTGTTCTACGAATATCTTATGTCATTTTACACACAATGCTTTGATTCTAAATATCACTATGACAATTGTACACAAATGCCGCCTTTGTTCTATCCAATATCAATGTCATTTGTAAAACAAATGCCTTTTGTTCTAGAATATCAATGTCAATTGTACAGCAAATATGTGCTTATTGTTCTTAAAATATCAATATGTCAATGTACACAAATGCTTTTGTTCTAGCAATATCAATGTCATATGTCACAATGCCGCTGTTCTACGAAATCAATCTGTCAATTATCGTAAACAAAATGTTTGTTCTAAATATATGTCATGTGTAGCAAATGTTTTTTTTGTTTTTCTAAATAATCAATTTGGTCAATTTGTAAAAGCAAATGCTTGGTTGTCTAAATATCAATGTCAATTGTGACACAATGCTTTTGTTGCTACAATATCAATGTCAATTGTCACAAATGGCTTGTTGTTTTAAATTTAATGACAATTGTACAGCAGATTAATGCCTTTGTTCTAGAAACTTAATGAGCAATTGTACAGCCAATGCTTTTGTTCTAAATTAATGTCAATATCTATTTTTTTATTTTTAATTTTCTATTTAGTACAGCAAATGCTTTTGTTCTTAATATGAATGTTGTATAAGAAAGTTATCGGGCGATATTCTTCCCAAAAATTTTACAATTGACCTTTGTGTTAAGGTTTATTAGTTCCTATTGAGGGGGTCATATTTACAAGTATAGAGGCTAAATTTCACGCATAGTTACAATGAAGCCTCCTTTCTAGAGGTAATAAAATCATCGTGCATAGAGACATTTCGTTCGAAATTTTAAAATTTGATCTTTGTGGTTCAGGTTTCTTAAAGTTAGACATATATTAGTAATGAGTATAAGAGGCAAGGTCATATCTGCAAAACAATGAATGCTGTAGGAGATTCAACTTTGGAAGACAAACTGTAACGGTTGGTTGGCAGACAACACGAAGAAGACCTCCTAATCTATTAAATCAGAGTGATAGTGAAGCGCATTATGACGCAATGAATGTGCACTCATTACTATGGACTGGTCTCCAGTCTAAAACCTATCCAAAATCCCCCCGCCCCACCCCCCCCCCCGTACAAAACTAGGAACCTAGCTCACCTTTCCTACGCATTTAGCAACTTCCTATAGACATGCCGCATAAACTTTGCTTTGTATATGCTATAGTGTACTGGCATTTATACACACACGTTATGTTTCGGACACTCAAAGTAAAATGCAGATACTGAAATAAAACAGGGTAAAAAATCTATATTTAGAATTAACCTATCTATTTTCTTGATTGTGACAACAAACATGCTCCATTGAGCCAGTGTATCTATATTATTATTTAGATTTTAATGCTTCATCATTGCTTGACTGTGACATCACAAATGCATTAAAATAAATACCCATTTGGGCAGTGTTGAGACGTAGTGGTGTGGGTTTTTGTAGATTACCCTCAAGGATAAGGCTGTAAAGCCACTATGAACAAGATATGTTTGTAAAACATGTATGGCCCCTATCAGCAGACCAATTCAGTCATGTGATAAGGTTTATTATGCATGACGTCTGACCCAGTGATGCAAACAATTAATAGGGTTATAAAGTATCTTACTGGTCATATGACCTTGACCTTTGACCCCCTTGACCCAAAACTCAATAGGGGTCATCTGCTGGTCACGACCAATCATCATACAAAGTTTGAAGTTCCTAGGCCTAGGGCGTTTTTAGTAAATTGATCAGAAACCGTTTTTACCTACAAGGTACAATGTGACCTTGACCTTTGACCCCTTGAACCAAATCAATAGGGGTCATCTGCTGGTCATGACCAATCACCATGCCAAGTTTGAAGTTTCTTAGCCTAAGGGTTCTCTTATTTATTGATCGGAAACCGTTTTAACATAACAAGGTCAATGTGACCTTGACCTTTGACCCAGAAATCAATAGGTGGTCATTTGCTGGTCATGACCAATCACATGCCAAGTTTGAAGTTTCTAGCGCGAAGCGTTCTTTAGTTATTGATCAGAAACCGTTTTTTACTTACAAGGGGTCATTGTGACCTTGAACCTTTGACCCCTTGATCCCAAAATCAATAGGAGTTAATCTGCTGGGTCATGACAAATCACCATACCAAGTTTGAAGTTCCTAGGCCTAAGGCGTTCTTGAGCTTATTGATCAGAAACGTTTTTACTTAAAAGGTCAATGTGACCTTGACCTTTGACGGCCCAAATCAATAGGGTCATCTGCTGGTCATGACCAATCACCATGCCAGAGTTTGAAGTTTCTAGGCCGAAGCGTTCTTTAGTTATTGATCAGAAACGCGTTTTTTACTTAGCAAGGTCTTGTGACGCTTGACCTTTGACCGCCTTGGATCCCAAAATCAATAGGAGTAATCTGCTGGTCATGACAAATCACCATACAAGTTTGAGTTCCTAGGCCTAAGCGTTCTTGAGTTATTGATCAGAAACCGTTTTTACTTAAAAGGTCAATGTGACCTTGACCTTTGACGGCCCTTCACCTAAAACTCAATAGGGGTCATCTGCTGGTTATGACGCAATCATCACACAAAGTTTGAATTTTCTAGGCCTAAGCGTTTTTAGTTAATTGATCGGGAAAACGTTTTTACCTACACGGTCAATGTGACCTTGACATTTGACCCCTTGACCCCAAAATCAATAGGTCATCTGCTGGTCATGACCAATCACCATACCAAGTTTGAAGTTCCTAGGCATACAGGGTTCTTAAGTTATTGATCAGAAAGCATTTTTACCTACAAGGTCAATGTGACCTTGACCTTTGACCCTTAGACCCAAAATCAATAGGGGTCATCTACTGATCATGACCAATCACCCATCTCAAGTTTTAAGTCCTAGGCCTAAGGTTCTTTCATTTATTGATCGGAAACCGTTTTTACCTTCAAGGTCAATGTGACCCTGACCTTTGACCCCTTAAACGACCAAAATCAATAGGGGGGGTCATCTGATTGTCATAACCAATCACCATAACAAGTTTGGAAGTTCCTCAGGCGCTAAGGGTTCTTTTTGTTATTGATCAGAAACCCGTTTTTAATTAAAAGGTCAATGTGACCTTGACCTTTGACCCCTTGACCCCAAAATCTATACGGGTCATCTACTGATCCTGACCAATCACCATACGCCAATTTGAAGTTCCTAGGGGCCTTAAGGTTCTTTAGTAATTGATCGGACCAACTGTTTTTACGTACAAGGTCAAATGTGACCTTGACCTTTGACGCCTTGACCCAAAATCAATAGGGGTCATCTACTGATCATGACCAATCACCATACCAAGTTTAATGTTCCTAATGGCCTTAAGGTTCTTTAGGTATTGATCGGAAACCGTTTTTTACCTACAAGGGTCAATGTGACCTTGACGCTTTGACCCCTTGACGCCCAAAATCAATAGGGGTCATCTACTGATCATGACCAAGTCACCATACCAAGCTTTGAAGTTTCCTAGGCCTTAAGGTTCTTTAGTTATTGATCGGGAAACGGCGTTTTTTGCTTTCAAGGTCAATGTGACCTTGACCTTTGACCCCTTGAGCCCAAAATCAAATAGGGGTCATCTACTGGTCATCGAGGACCAATCACCATACAAGTTTGAAGTTCCTAGGCCTTAAGGTTTCTTTAGTTATTGATCGGAACTGTTTTTTGCTTTCAAGGTCAATGTGAACCTTGACCTTTGACCCCTTGACTCCAAAATCAATAGGGGTCATCTACTGGTCATGCGACCAATCACCATACCAAAGTTTGAAGTTCCTAGGCCTTAAGGTTCTTTAGTTATTGATCGGAAACCGGTTTTGCTTTCAAGGTCAATGTGACCTTGACTTTGACGCCCTTGACCCCAAATCAATAGGGGTCATCTACTGGTCATGACCAATCACCATACCAAGTTTTGAAGTTCCTAGGCCTAAGGGTTCTTTAGTTATCACTCGGAAACCATTTGGTCTACGGACCGACAGGACCGACAAAGTGCAAAGCAATATAGACGCCATTTTTTTCAAAATGGGGGCATAATTAATGCATTTACCAGAAGCGCAGTTCAGCCACCATATCATTCCTGGGCAGACTGTCAACGCAGTTAACCAGTACCAATTACCTTCAGTTTAGGCAAGGAACTGGTTACTTCTGTCATGGGCCAGAGCAGAGATACAGACAGAATGACTTAAGCAAGGAATTCATGATCAAGCAAAACAATAGTGACTTGCATCATCTGGGATTCGAAAAATGCATAGACATAAAGAAATTTTTGGCATCCACTTACCCCACTAAAACTTCACAATACGCATTTTCAAAAAGGCATATCATATTCGATAAAACTCCTCTTGGAACAGTAAACACTGTAATAAATTTCATGTAAAAAATTTCATTGTGTTAATTTGTGATCTTTTTATCATGTAAAATTGAACACATTTTAAAAGAAAGAGAATTTAAAGAAAAATTCCTTACGTTCAATAAATAAGATGTGATTATAACAATCAAATTATGTTTGTAAAAGATATCTGTAAGGGTCAAGGCTATAATATTCACAGTATATAAACAAAATCACTGCACCCTGTCTTGTAAGCCTATATAATTGTATGTGTCTTGTGAGTAACAGCACATGTTACTTCCGATCACTGTACCTTACTTGGGGGCCTATAAATTTTAACTTGTACCTTACTTGCGATAACAGGAAGAAGACTTGTTTATATACTGAGATATTTGTTACCATACTAAGTTAAAAATATCTTATAGTATCAATTCATGAATTTCAATGAAAATTTCACATCTGGAAATATCTCTCTTACCAGGTGGGTGGTGTGAGACTTGTTCCGCAGTGTATGTAAGCAGACCCGGTTCTCCCTGGTCTCCGTCTGCTCGGTCAGATTTTGGCGGGATTTTCCACGAACAATGAAATGTCTCCCCTATGATAGGATTGTATGGTTTCTTGGCTATTGATCCCTGTAAGATATGATCAGAAAAAAATATCAAATATATCTCACTGAGAAGCAAAAATCTTTGAAATTTTCTCAAGAGAGCAAAATAAAATTTCTTATGTTTGGTTATATTTCATTTTTTTTATACTATTAAAACTATTCAGATAATACTGAAAAAGGCAATTTTATGTAACGTTTTAGGGACATCATTAAAATTTTTATTTTTTAATGCATTTCACCTAGCTTTATCTTTCAATGTTCAGAATGAAAAAAAATCTGTTTTTCCATAATTATCATTTTAATCAATATGCAAAATAACCCTCAAAAGAAAAGCATTTAAACATTTTAAACTCAAATTAGGTAAAAATCACATAAAAAATTGATTTTCAAGTATAGTCGCACATATATTTCTTATTAATCTTGGGTATATTTTTCTGTTTTAAGTTCCCTAGTAGATGTATGCAAGACTTTCAAATGATATATGATTAGGTCTTAGTGGAGCTCCTTTATATTTTTATCAAGTTATCTATAACACTATATATTATTCAGATTTTTATACTTTTATTTTTGGTCTCTTTTAGGAATAATAAGACAGAAGAAAATCTAAATGCAACAAAGTATTTAAGTGAAGCATTTCATTTTTACCTGTCTTCCAGCATGAAAAGATGTTAAGTACCATTCTAACACTCCCATCATACGGTCTTCAGGGTCTGGTAAACTAGTTATTCTGTAAAAACACATTGAGAAGATGCTTTATTACCGGTAATGATAATAAATACATAATTATTCCACAACTTTACGTGATTGGAAATTTCTGCATTACTTTTCTTAAACTAGTATGAGAAAACAAATTTGGAAATGATTGTTTTCAAAAAATAATTAATTTCATAATACTGAATGTTTGTGAAGTCACTTTTCCTTGTATAATTGTGTCATATACACTGCTGCTGTCAGTCTATGAAGGAATCTCAAATGACCTACATCTGTGTCGGTGTGAGGTTAAAACCCAATCAAAACAAACAAACTATGAAGGAATCTAACTTCCCCCCCCCCCCCAAAAAAAGAAGTTTGCTGTATTCTAGTGACCTGGGTTTATTTCCAAACAAAAATCTTTAAAACTAACAATCTACAGTCATGATCTTAGTATGTAGATTCATTAGTTTTCTTTCTTTATTTTACTTTTCTTCCCAGAAATTCCTCGCCCCCCCCTAACCTTATACCTTCAAAAGAAAATTATAACAAAAATCTTATCCTTTTTAGTTTCATATAGTTTAAAATAGGAAAATGTATCCAAAAAACCTACTTAATTTTTTTTGGGAAAAAGACCCAATTAAAGCTATAAAACCCCCTAAAATACCTTGCAAGAACATTGAATATTTCAACTTACTTTAAGAAGACATCAGGATGGGCCATACAGTCTGCAAACAGCTCTAATAGTGACCGTCTCTCTAATATAAATGTTGGTAGCACAACCTGAAAACATAATCATCATACTAAACTAAATACAGTAGGAATGATAGAATAATATCTGTCATATGTTGCAGTTCAGATCGGAATAACGGAATATACATTTAGAGGGTACAGGCATCGAAAAATAGTTTCAGAGTCACACATCCTGAAGGACAGGTAGCTTCTAAATCCAATGTGCAGGCAACATTTTTCTACTCATCCTGCATAGAGTTCTCTTAACTTCTACTAGTAATAATGAGCAGACAAGTGTAATTATTGATCTCTGGGGTACCCACCTATTGACCAGTAATAAGGCTTGCTATTAGAGTGAATAAAACTAAAACTTGGGGAAAACAAATACAGTACAGCCTCTGCAGAACAACTCCCTTTTGGGAGACAAATGTTTGGTTGTTGTTGAGAGGTATTTCTCTACAGAAGTAAAACCTAGTATGAAGTCTTATTTCAGGACGAATAAATACCATTGTAAAGAAGCCGTCTCTGCAAAGCTTGCAAATATGCTGTAAAATATTATTGTTCGGGGGTCCATGCCTTTACCTTAAAATGGGCTCGCATGTACTAATTTACCTTTAAATTTGCCTAACTTCAGCTGAGATATGTACTTGTTTAAATTTGCCTTACTGTAAGCTGGATATATGTACATTTACTTAATTTACCTTTGTAAGGCCTAACTTTAGCTGACATATATATAATTATGTAATAAATTTACCTTTGTAAGGCCCATGCCTAACTTTAGCTGACCTGTGTTTATTAACTAAATTTACCTTTGTATGTCCATGCCTAACTTAAGTTGACATGTCCATTAAGTATTTAATTTACCTATGTAAAGCACCATGCCTGTACTAAATTTACCTTTGTAAGGTCCATGCCTAACTTGAGCTGAGATAATAGATGTAATATGATTGATTTATGTTCCTCCATTCCCTCGAGGTCCTTGTCTTTATATTCTCCTCATCCTCAAGTTTCCTCATAAATGATTTATTGGACCCTCTGAAATGTAAACACAAACTGTCTATATAATCATTCTTCTAAAACAATTTCCAACATCCAAGAATAATGTTGAATATGTAAATGTTTAAACCCATTATAAGTAATTATTAAAAATATATGCATTCATTTCTTATTGAAAAATTTGGCTAAGACTTTATCGAGAATAAATTTCTAATTACCTCCCTTTAATCTTATATTTTCCTGTAATATCTTTACAAATAATGTTTTTTTGAACTTACAATATTGATAAATCTTCATTTGAGCATCATATTTATGATATAAAACGATAAAAAATTTGACAGGATCTTTAAGTACCAGCCTGTGAATATCGAAAGAGTATGACACTGAACTACTCGCAAAGTTATGAAGACAATGGCTTAATTTTGTGCAATAAATGTCTATTACGATCAGGATTTGAATATATTACCTGGTATACTTTCTGGGAGTATAAATGGAAGGTCCGCTGCCGAGGTGAAACTACCTACAGGTGAAGGAATGGAATCAGCGATGCTGCTCGTCCTAATGTCAAGTCGAGGACTCCTGTAAGAAAATGCAATCAACATATTTTCTTAATTACCACTTAGCTAATTACTTTAATATAAGAGTAAAAACACATGTTTTTGTATTCATTTTTACCATTTTTTTGTGTGTAAATTTTTCATTTCATTTAAACACTTTTAACTTCATTTCACACTTAACTTCTGAAAATTAATTCACAAAAATTCATCATAAATCCCAGAAAAGGGGGAAAAAAATAGTAAAGATACCCTCTGATCCCCTCATCTTTTATTTTTTTTGACAGTTTTTTCAAAAAAGATAATTTTTGGGAATTTTTACTTTTCTTAAAAAATTTTTTTAAGATGGGTATTGCATTTTTTTATTCTTTACAGGTTTTTTTTTTATAAATTTTTTTATGTGAAATATAGAGAATTCATGCAAATCATATGAAAAGCACAGAATATAAAATTTTCTGTTATGTAAAACACTATAAAGCATGTCTAGCATCTGAGGTGCTACATGTTAAATTAAAGGTCATCATATCAGCAGTGAAAAAGCATGACTGTGTACAGATAAATATAAATAAAATATAATTGAAGTTACTTGTAATGTAATATAAAAGTTAACAATACATAGTGCCTTGAAATTTTAATTTAGAAAAATATTTAAATTTTTAAATTTTTTAATGTAATAAGTGTTTTTTTTCTTTTTTTTTTCAAAGAAATCACTAAAAAAACCCCTCATGTTCTTTTCCGTAGAAACTTCATGAAAACCAGGGTTTTTTAAATAAAAAACTTTAAATATTCGGGTTTTTTTTAAAGGTAAAATTTTACCATACTTTGGTTTTTCCAAGAAATGAAACATCCATGTTCATGAAAAATATATTCATTTAACACTGGGGGAAAAATCTCGGAAATTTTTCTAAAGTAAAATATTTTAATAGAGTTATAAAACACGGGCTGTCCCAAAAGAAAACTTTTGTTTAATTTTTTAAAAAAACCAACAAGGGGGGTTTGCAAACCTTTGATCGGGTTCCCAAATGCTTTTTTGCAAATTAAAGTTTCTCTCCTTGTAATGGGTTTGGGAAGCGAAAGCATAAAACCTGATCAGACTGTGCGGATGTGCAGGCTGGTCTGGATCCATGCTGGTGGCAAACACACTATGTTGGTTTCGTCATGAGGGGCTCAAATTTGTTTAATTCTTACAAAGATCAAATGGGGCACTTTCACTAAAAAAAATATGCAAAACATCATAAAGAATAAGGTGATTCTTTGCCCAATTTAAGTCAAAAGAGTTTAAATACTTTTCTTTTTTTTATGACATTTTGCATTTTATAATAAAAATGATTTAATTGGAAAAAAAGCAGTGAGGAAATAATCTGAAATTTGCACACAAGTTATTGATCTAATGGTATACTTATAATCTAGAGAAAATAATAATTCTAATCCTGTTATGTAAAAAAAAAAAACCTCAAAGGAGTGTCTTTAATAAACACTGCGTTTTTTTTATAACAGCTTCAAACATTATCTGATATATTCAGTAAAAAGCTTTAAAACTTTCATGTTGGTTTATCAACTATATATAACCACAACACAAAATACAAGAAACAACACTTACATGTCTACAGAGGCACTAGCAATTGAAGGGACAGATGGTAATACACCGTAAGCCTCCTACAAAGCAAACAATAGGAAAAAACATTTTGTAAAAAACATTCTTAAATGAGAGAGGAAAAAAACAAACACAACTATTCTAGTATCATTCTCATATATAAAAACAAGGAACATCGCAATGCGATGCAACCAGGTTTTCAGCAAAATATTTCACAGAAGCTTTGAAATGAAGGGTCATTTGTTTTTAATTGAACTTTTAGGAGGAATTATGGCTTTTTTAATATTCCTCAAACAAAAATGATTGAGAAATTTTATGTTTGTCTATTCGCCTTTTCCCCCAAATGTTTTAGAAAGGTAAACAGTACTTTATTTTTGCTTAATTTTTGCATTTTTGGTGTCTCTTGTCATTTTCTTTTGTCAACAATATTGGCGTGTGGTGTTTTGTGCGATATCAAGAAAAGTATGTTCACAATTTTAAAAAAAATACTTGAATGATGTCTTGGAAGAAACATGGGAATTTAGTGAGCGCCAGGGCACTTGATGACAAAGCTTCTGTGAAAGTTTTGGTCAAAATCCATTGAGAAATGTAGGAGAAGTTGCGCACTGGTAGAAATTGTTCACTATATATTCTGTATAAGGAAAAAATATACAAAGGGCCATAATTCGGTCAAAATATTATCCAATCACAAAACCCCGACAATATGTGCCAGGCACTTGAAAACAAAGATCTAAGAGAGTTTGGTCAAAAATCCGTTGAGAAATGTAGGAGGAGTTGAGCACAGAAGAAATTGTTCTCTATATATTCTGTATAAGGAAAAAAATATACAAAGGGCCATAATTCGGTCAAATATTATCCAATCACAAAACCCCAACAATATGTGCCAGGCACTTGAAAACAAAGCTTCTAAGAAAGTTTGGTCAAAATCCGTTGAGAAATGTAGGAGGAGTTGAGCACAGAAGAAATTGTTCACTATATATTCTATATAAGGAAAAAAAACAAAGGGCCATAATTAGGTCAAATATATACCAATTGCAAAACCCTGGCAATATGTGTCAGGGCACTTGATGACAAAGCTTCTGAGAAAGTTTGGTCAAAATCCGTTGAGAAATGTAGGAGGAGTTGCGCACAGAAAGAAATTGTTCACTATATATTTTATATAAGGGAAAAAAACAAAGGGCCATAATTAGGTCAAATATTATCTAATCGCAAAACCCCGACAATATGCGCCAGGGCACTTGATGACAAAGCTTCTGTGAAAGTTTGGTCAAAATCCGTTGAGAAATGTAGGAGGAGTTGCGCACAGAAGAAATTGTTTTACGCCCGCCCGCCCGCCCGTCCGCCCGCCCCGCCCGTCCGCCCGCCCGCCGACATAACCTCAATCTAATAACCAGTTTTTTCCTTCGGGAAAACCTGGTTAAAAATCCTCTTTTACCCTATAAATACTATAATACTTATCACATAACAATATCACAAAGTGTAAACTATGATATCGTGAAAATAGACGGAAAAAAAGACTTTAAGTTAAGAAAAAGCGTTTTTTTTATAGTGATTTTTATCACATACCCGTGCCGCTTTAGCGACTCCGAAAAAATGGTATTGCATGGCTGTGCATATATTTTGATGTGATTTCATTTGCGTTATACAAACATAGAGTAAAGAAGCACTAGATATTAGTGTTATACTATAAGTGCATCAATGAACAAGAGCTGTCCGTAAGACAGCGCGCTCGACTTTTTTATTGCTTGCCAATAAAAAAAGTTTTGCAGTAAAAGGCAATACAAGAATCTCTGTATTTTTAAAGTGAACAATGGCCATGAGCATTAAGATATTTAGTGAAGAATTATTTTACTGAATTGTGTGATACCCTTGAACACTGCAGCAAAGTTTGAAATGTTTAAGTCAAAACATTGACAGTTAAGGGCCATAATTCAAATAAAATCTTTGACAGAATTACCTTCTCCTGGACATGTTTGGGAATCATGATTGTAAACAAGTATTCCAACTTTCAAATTAATATCTCAAACAGTTCAGTCAAAAAGTGGACTGGTACTAAAAACTTAACCAAGATTCTAAGTCGATAAAAGGCCTTAATTTTTAAAACAAATCCTTGACAGAGTTACCTTCTCTTGCGTACAGATGGGGGTAATGATGTGAAATAGCATTAAAAGTTTCAAAGCAATATCTCAAAGGGTTAAGGCAATAAGTGGATTTTACCCATATTCAATGTATTTTTCTAAGTCAAAAAGGGGCATAATTCTGTCAAAAACCTTGACAGAGTTATGTCCTCTTGTCTGTTGATGAAGGTCGTGATGGTAAACAAGTATGGTCAGTTTCAAAGCAATACCTCCAATGGTTTTGAAATAAAGTGAGGTGGTACAAAAAACTTAACCAAGCTCAATACACTTTCTAAGTCAAAAAAGGGCCATAATTCTGTCAAAAAACCTTGACAGAGTTATGTACTCTTGTCTGTAGATGGAGGTTATGATGGTGAACAAGTATGGTAAGTTTCAAAGCCATACTTGTAATACTTCTGAAATAAAGTGGGGTGGTACGAAAAACTTAACCAAGGTGTGACGCCGACGCCGACGCCGGGGCGAGTAGGATAGCTCCCCTTTTCATAGAAAAGTCGAGCTAAAAACTAATTCTTTTTCATTTTAAACAGTCTTTATTTTGGGTATGTGATAAATAGAATATTATATTCGTGTAGGTCCATTACTGAATTTATCAAAACTTGTTGAAAAAAAAAATTATGCTTGCAAGAGGCTCGCACAATAAAATATTATTCAACATATTCTGATATTCAATACATTCAGTATTGAACTTACACTCATTCAAAATCCAAAATTTACTAATTTCAACCAAGCAGTATTTATTAATCGAGCACTGTGATCTTTATTTTTACAAAGGCATAGCAAAACTATATCATTCTGTTGAAAACTGTGTAAGAATATAATGATGGGTACAAATATAATTTTTGGGTTAATACTAAGATAAAGATTTTCTGAGAATATTTTCTTTTCCTAATTATTTAAATGATTTATTCAACATATGAGCCGCATCACGACAAAACCAACATAGTGTGTTTGCGACCAGCATGGATCCAGACCAGCCTGCGCATCCGCTCAGTCTGATCAGGATCCAATCGATCCATGCTGTTCGCTATCAGTTTCTCTACTTGTTAAAGGGTTTGTAAGCGAACAGCATGGATCCTGATCAGACTGCACAGATGCGCAGGCTGGTCTGGATCCATGCTGGTCGCAAACGCACTATGTTTGTTTTGTCATGACACGACTCATATATGTTCTATTTAGAACTGTACTATTCAATTACTAATATTCGACACGCTGAAAAAACTCAAAATACAAAAAACTTATAATACTGTTGAAAAAAATATACCCTGTAACTTTTACTGTTAACAATAGACATTTTATGTCTATCTTTTAACCAAAGAAATAGTGGTTAAACATATAAACTGAAAAAGTGAATTTTGTCTTTAATGCTTTTTTGATGACATGTAACACATATTCCATATTAAACTTATTTAGTCACTCAAACACCTATAACAGATGTCATCGCAAATTTCATTTCACTGTGCAATTTGTCCAGTAAAATACAACAAAATTAATATAGACAATCACAAATTGAGAAACAAACTTTGCTTATGTCCATTTCATTGTGTACAAATTCCACCTTTTATATACATTATACTTTTCAATTTATATTGAATAGTGATAGTTTTCATTATAAACCTAGAACTTTAGTTTTCCCATTGATAATTTTGATATTTTTCCATCAATAGAAAAAATACATACACCTTGTATTTTGTTTTTCATTTGTATCACATGAGTTATCAAATCATGGATGTGTATCGGCATCTTATTAATACACTTTTCATAACAACAAATCAATAATCTGTTGCTTTAATAGCCATAAGTATATCATAAGTATACATGCTTTCTCCCTTTTCATCAAATTTTCTTTACACATTTTACAGATGGTAAATAGTCAATTACATGGGTGCACTACTCTGATGAATTGACCTTTCAAATTTTTTGTTCGGCCAATCGCTCACAAACAGTATTACCAGGTTAACCAGTGACTATGTATTATCCAGGTGTTGCAATAGATGTTATCCGGAACTCAATCTGTTGCGATTTAATTGTCAAAGCTGTAACTGTAAAAGTTTGAAGTTTGTTTGTACCCCTCCCCCCACCCAACTGGACAATTAGCTAGGGAAAAACCCAAAATATTCTTAATTCCGGTGTAACTCTCTAATGGATATAGCCAGTCAGTCAATTTGCAAAAAACTGTAAACACTTGAAAGGCCTATTTGTGTTACCTCATTGATTAAAGTAAATTGTATACCTGCTAGCACTGCAATTTTTTGGGAGTACAACTATAAGCTGCAATCAACTAAGGTAATACAACCAGAATTATTACCTAGAATAGCACACTTCTGGCAGTATACCCTATCAACTAAAGCAATACAGAATAGCACACTAATGTAATATTCCCTACAGTAACCATCTCCACATTGAGAAATTGAAAATTTTAAAGGGAAAGATAAATAATTGTGTGTATGAACTATCTATCATTGTACAACAACACTGACTAATGTTAAGTAAATATACAAAAAGCATTATTGAAAATAATAGTTTGCTTCATTATAATGACAAAGGAAGTTAAACATGCAGAATTGCTATATTGTGACTTAGCAATAGAATATTCGTACTGCTATACACTTAGCAATATAATATTCATATTACTACACACTTAGCAATAAAATATTCATACTGCTATACACTTAGCAAAACAATATTCTTATTGCCATACATTTAGCAATAAAATATTCATATTGCTATACAGTTAGCAATAAAATATTCATATTACTACACACTTAGCAATAAATATTCATATTGCTACACATTTAGCAAGAAAATATTCATATTGCTATACACTTAGCAATAAAATATTCATATTGCTATACACTTAGCAATAAAATATTCATACTGCTATACACTTAGCAAAACAATATTCATATTGCCATACATTTAGCAATAAAATATTCATATTGCTATACACTTAGCAATAAGATATTCAACAATAAATCTGAGCGGGTCTTGAAAGATATGTTTAACAATCCAAAGCCATAACTGATTGGGTGGAGAAAGGGACAGAGTATTCCCCAGTCCAGAGGGGGAGGAAGGAAGCAAATCTGTTAAACCTTACTGAATTTGTGCAATGAACTAACGCCATGAACAAACCCAAATTTTTGTATCTTGTTCAGTTTCTTTTACTTTTTCCTTGCCCTTGGAAAGCTACAGGAGCAAGAAATTCTATCAATGACAAAATCTCAGTACATATATTCCCCTGAAGCATCTTTTTTACACTGTGGTGGTGTCTGTAGTTATTTCCCCTGATCAGAACATCAATGATTGAGAACTTTAAGGTTGAGATTGTCATATGACACAAAGAAATATATGTTCATTTTACACCTGGGTTAATTGAAGCAATACAGGGTTTATCATTCCCAATACAAGTGTCCTGTAACTGGGCATTTTCAATGCTGCATAGCTAAGCAAAAAAAATCTTATCATTATGTATCTCAATATTTGAATATTTAACACTTCAAAGTTTGGTTTTTTTTCTGGTTAAATATAGCAATTCAAACTAAATAAAAAGATAGGATCTCATTTTTTATAATCCATTTAAACATAAAATGCATGCATATATTTCCAAATAAAATATAACTTCAAATCAAATAAAGGAATACATAAATCCATTCAGTGACAATAACAGATACATTCCCTCGGATGTCTTACCTTTTTCTTCATAAATTTCTGTATAAAAAATATCAGAAATACTCCTTACTTAAAAGTCTCTAAATTTACTTGTCAAATGGTAGGATTTAACACAGAATGTTCCTTCTTAAAAGAACAAGCAATTATCATAGTATTGCAAGCAATCCATAAGTCCCGTACCGGTTAGAACCCCAGCAACATTCTGAAGGGCCATTGGCCATTCACTTATGTTTCTATTTTAAGTAAATTTGTTGAAAAAGTTCTTTAAAAGTGATCACAGGAAACAGTTTTTATGTACAGACAGACGGACTGAAGGACACTCTAAAGTTATTTTTTAAACATCCCTGTTATCAAAATATAACATTTTTAAAAGCAAAATTTTTAAAAAGGAGATAACTCTTGAAATAAAGATGCAAGATGTCATACATGATGTGAGTGTAACAAAGAACAATTAGTAATGAAGGTATGAATAATGAATGTTTATTTTGAATTTGAAGTAAATGAAAGTTAAAAGAAGGAATAGGAAAAATTAAAAGTTTAAGGAGGAGATTATTCTGGAAATATGGATGCTAGATTTATAAACCTTGTCATAATTATTATTATGATGTGGGAGTTTGAAGAAAATCCTATCATGATTGAAGAAGTTGGAGTAAAAATTACCAATTTCTCAAAAAAAAGTCTAAGTTCAAAAGGGGCATAATTCTGGAAATAGTCTTGCTAGAGTATTGAACTTTCTCACAAATGTTGAGTGATAATAAGAAACATTTATATGAAGTTTGAAGTAGATACATTCAGAAAAAAAGAAGTTATTAAAAAAACAATATTTTTTTCATGAAAATTTTAAGTTCAAGGGAGGTAATTCTGATAAATTTTGTCCTAGAGTTGTAAACCTTGTCACATATGATGTGGTTGATGACTAGCAACTTATATTTAAAGTTTGAAGAAAATACCTTAAGAAATAAAGAACTTATAGTGAAAAAACTTTAAAACTAGAATCAGAAATCTTGAACTTCAGTCTATTTGTTGCCATAGCAACCAGAATTTTCAACATAGGAAGATAAGAAAAGGATGTTCATAATTTCCATACTGCCATCTACCCATATGACAAGTTTCATAAAAATATTTTCAGTACTTTTTGCGTTATCACTGGATCCAGGTTATGTGTAAAATTTGCCATATTTTCGGATCTATTTGTTGCCATAGCAACCAGAATTTTCAGCATAGGAAAAAAAGAAAAAGACGTGCATAATCTCCATACTGCCATCTATCCATATAATAAGTTTCATAAAAATATTTTCAGTACTTTTTGTGTTATCGCGGGATCGAGGTTATGTGTAAAATTTGCCATATTTTCAGTCTATTTGTTGCCATAGCAACCAGAATTTTCAACATAGGAAGAAAAGAAAAAGACATGCATAATCTCCATGCTGCCATCTATCCATATATCAAGTTTCATTAAAATATTTTCAGTACTTTTTTCGTTATCGCGGGATCCAGTTTTGTGGACGGACGGACTGACGGACGGACGGACGGACGGACGGACGGAGGGTAAACCTAAAGTCCCCTCCGGTAAACCGGTAAGGGACTAATAACCAGCTATTTGTGTAATGGATTTTATTCTAGTTATGGTAGGACAAACTTTTACTGGTTAATGCAATGGTGACCTTTACCTTTGACCTACAGCCATCAAAATCAATAGGGGCCATCAACTGGCCATGGGCAAGTTATATAAATCATAGCTTATAATTATTTCTTTTCAAGTTGTAGATCAGACATGGAAGAGGTGACTTACATACATACATACAGACAAACCCCACTACAGTATGCTCCTAATGGGATATAACTCTTGCTGTAAGATGGTAGAGGGATATAACTCTTGCTTAAAGACAACTCATACTGATAATGCCGACAAAGTTATCCTACATCTCTATGTACCTTTATTGAAGTCGAACACCACTTAATGTGATATTTTTTTGCTTATTTTCTAATTACAACCAGTGAAGTGAAAAAGTGAATGTGCACATAAGAAACAGTGTTATAAATGATAAAACGTTACAAGAGTAATGTGACTTTACCTGTCTCTGCTGTAACATGGTAAGACATTGACCGAGACACTGGAGGGTGGCAGAGGTTGTGGCTTTTATCAACAACATATCCTGAAACATCCCAGAAATATCACTATAATAATTATATAAGCAGCATTTTAATGAAAATATGAGCCATGCATGGGTTATACAGCGTACCTTCTAAAATTCAGATCTACCAAAGCTTAAAAAATTTCCCAATTTAAATATAATTTTCTAGGTTCTAAAATTTCTTCTCCTGTTTCAGTAATTCATACTTCTGAATTCTGGAACTTTTTTCGTCTGAATGGCAGATATTTTTTTTTGGGAGTAAAATTTACTTCCAATATCTGGAAATTTAATTTTAAGGTGCAAATAATGATAATATTTAACTCCCAATTAGTGACTATTCATTTTGACACTAATCATCACATCTTGTCAATCATGGGAAGTCTTATATTAAACTGTAAACTTAGACAGCAGTAAATAAACTAAGTTTCTTTGTTGTCTGGTTTTTATGACAATTTTTATCCCATTTTTGCTCATCTTTTTTTTTGGTTATGTCTCTGCAGTTAGTCCACCAAACAGGCTTTCCTAGAAAACTAACCAGTAATTTGCCATTCTCCGCAAGTGAAAACCGACATGATTTCTGGATAACCACTGGGGGATAAATAGATGACTTGCTAAGGGGAAATTCTGCCTTGCCAAAGATTTTCCCTCTTTGTGTTATTTAAGACACAAGTAGGCAACTGTGATGAACCACTTGCCATCAATAAGCTAGCATAATAACTTCATCATCTGAAAGAATTCAAACTTCCTTGTTGGACCCAAACAACTGTGGGAGGTAGGAGGAGGATGGAGGGAGGGTGCAAAAGATTTAAAGTCTCAATTTTTTTAACCGGAGGTATTTCATCATCATCATCATCACCATCATCCCGTCATTGTGATTACATCTTCAGTAATGATATCAATTTATCATCACAATCTAACGTTGTCTCATAATTTTAGGATATTGCTGAAATTACCAAGTTACTTATTTTAAATACAAATATACTTACAGTGTCTAAACTGTTTATTGCTTGTCCTGACTGAGGTAATGCCTGTAAAATAAATGTTTATGAAATTTTGTATATTTTGTGATGTAACTTAGGGTTTTACTTATATTGAGATAGGATAACCTATGAACCTATACTATAATATTTATAAAGATTTTTGACAGACTATAATATAATGGCCCCGATATTATATTCCAGCAACAACAGTTCATAAACTGCCAATAATCTTTATAACTCATTTATGATACAGCAAACAAACAAAAATTGAACTACTTTATAAATTGACAGCAGCTGTGTATATAGTTGTCAGTTTTTAAAAACATCATGATTATACAATGAATAGTTCAAGTTACAAATGTGCAGTATTATAAATTAGATTGTATCATGAACTGGAGAGGTACATTCAGCTACCTTGATATACTAATTGACCAAATGCCATTCTTTTGAAGGCCAAAGAGATAGCTTTCTTAACTTTTGTAAACTGGTTACAAACAACATGTACTATACTGCTTTCTTCGTATTATCAACATATTATTATATAATATTATAAAATCTCAGCTTACAAAAATTATCAAACCAACATGGTGCAGTAAAAGAAAAACTTTTCAATAAAGTCTGTTCGAGAAGTCGACTCAAAACAATAACCAACCTTAAACAATAGTAACACAATTTACTTGAAAAAAATTAATATAACATCCCGCAGAACAAAGACCAATTCAACTTTATTTCTGAAGTTGCCCTTTTTACAAAGGTAAAAATGTTGTTTAGATTTGATTCATGAAATCATTTTTTTAAGATACATACACTGATTTTTTCCGTAAGACCAGTTGAGTAGTCCTCAGCCTCCATCATGTATTCTTTTACTTCCTTGAATGGATCTATGGTGTGTGGGTGTGCCATAGGAGCCTTTGTTACCGACATTGACCTAGATAAAATACACGTTATGCAAAAGTAAGAGGGTTGTTGCGGTTAGTGTCATAACAAGTAGTGTGAAAACTTGAGAACCGAAGTTCCATAGGCCTTACATTCAACATAATGAAATAAGAGCAATGGGTTTTTTAATATCAATGTAAGGTTAATATTCAGAATTACATGCGTATGTATAAAAAGTTAATGTAAATTGCTACAGATAATGTTTTAATAAAAAATTAAAAAAACCCGTTAAAGCTTCAAGGTGCACTACTGGTAACAATAAATAAGTAATATGTTGCGCTTATTTTCCAAGCTGTAACTGTAGAAGTTTATTTGTACCCCAAGATTAGCTGGGAAAAAACCCAAAATATTCTTGATTCCAGAGTATGTCTATTCTCTACAGTATATGACAGATACTTCAAGCTTTAATCAAAAACTTCAAAATTGCCCATTCATCAAATTTTGAACAATAATATTTTTTTTTCTATATATAACATGTTGATCACAGTATTCAAATATCAAGTTTTCAGTAAAAACTTCCAAACTGCTTATTCAACAAATTTGATTTTAAAGAACAGATTTTTAAATGCATTGTATATATTACTAATGAATGCTGATGCATGTTAACATTAAACCTTTGTCAGAACAAAAAGTGAAAAGCTTTTGCCACCAGTATAGAGTAAAGCCAGCCTGCACATCCTTGCTGTTTTACCAGGGAACATAATAACTGTTGGTAGCTAAATTTTTTGTATTTTGATATTGAAATCCCTTTAATATGTCTATTAATTTGAATATGGGAATGTATAAACTATGTTGGGAGGCTGCATTCCTTATTACTTGTCAAATTATTTCTATTCTTATAAAAACTGCCTGTTCTTTTAATGACATTTTGTAATCATACTATGATTACCTGTTTAAAACATAACATATCTTCTCTGTTTGTATTCAAAAGAGACTGTATGGTAATTATTAGTTGTTATTTTTTCAAATATCAAATTTGAGCATAATATATCTTTAAATATATCTTTGAATGGACTGTTCAAAATTCATAGGAGGGCAAATTCATCACATAAATTTAGCAGGTTAGGGGTTGAAGGACGATTATAAACCCAACATTTCCCATTGCCACTCCTGATGTTTTCAATTTTCTATAGTTTCCTTTTACCTACCTTGCATTTGTTTGAGGAATATTTTCATTTGAACCGTGGCTGACTTTCTTTGTCCTCTGTGAATGAGATGCGGCTGAGGCCCCACTAGGACTCTGTGTGCTGGTAGTTGATGCGGACCTAACCTCACGATGCCCAGGAGGCATGTTCTAAAAATAGAATAAAAATGTCAAAGGTTATCAACTCTTCGAAATGGCAGCAAAATGGCGAACTTTCCTTGGCACTTTTGTTTAGGAAAAACTGAAAATTAGCTTTAATTTACTGCTTATCTATTCTAATTCTATTTTTTGTACAACACTTTGAACTTTACAATCTTCTATGATCTAAATATATGTATATGATTGAAATAAAAACACATTGAACTGCAACCACAAAATACTTACTATCAACTAAACATGAATTATCACCAATTTTTTTTTTCATTCATAAAAAATAAATAAATAAATGAAAGTATTCATGTTAAGTTTAGGCAAAACTGAAGAATAACTAGTCAAGCATGCAACAGATCACATTCCTAATTAGAATTTATATGAGCAAACCAGTCTACAAAATAGCAAATTGATAAACCAGTCTACAAAATAGCAGATTAATTAACCAGTCTATAAGATAGCAGATCTGTAAACAAGTCTGAGTGAAGCAACAAGCATAACTACTAGTAACTACATGTAGTTTGCAATTTTGGATCACAGAGCCAAAAACAAAAAAAAATCTATTATTGAAAATTTTAATAATAAAAAATCTGAAATTTACTAATTTAAAATCTGAACACTTATTTAACTCTGCTCATATTAACTTAAACAAATATTTGAAAGTTAAAAACTTGAAGAATATAGTTTATAAAAAAAAAATATTGAAAGTTACAAAGCTAAAGAAACCTTTTGAGTTAAAAAATTAACAAATATAAATGCAAGTTAATATTTGCTCAAATATTGTCAGCTTAATTAAAAGTCAACAAATATCATAAGTTAATAAGTTAATGGAATAATAAAATTAGGTTAAAACACTTTATTAAAAGCTGCTAATTTTAAGGATTGAATTAATTATGGTAAAATTTTAACTATAAAATGAAACTTCATTAAGAAAATGAACAAATTATTTAAAATCACAATGAATATCTTATAAGTAAGTTAAAAGTTAAAAAATATGTTGCATACAAAGATTAACAAGATTCGTATGTTAAAATGTTAACAATTATAAAGACAGTCTATTTAAGACTACTTTGGGCATTATCATATCAATCTTTACATTTCAAGTTAAACAAAAGCACCCCATGTGATGTTAACGCTCATCTGTTAAGTCCAACCAATTTTGACAAAAATTCTAAGATGAAAAGGGGAATTACTCCAAAATAAAGTTTTCACAAATATGCCCCTTGTCTTACAACTGCACCTTGTCATGATAAGCAAGTATTTCAAGTCTCAAGTTAATAACTTTTAATGTTTAAATAAAAGGCTACATTAAAGTTTTTGCATGAAGTTGACAACAAGGATTAAGCAGCCATCTTGATAGCTTGACTTATTCTTTGTTTCAGACAAGGATAATTACTGGTTATATATAGTACTATTATCCATTCACAATACAAAAACTAGTTTTTATATATTTACAAAAAGTAGAGGATTAATGAATCAGTACATCATTCTGCAAAACCAGGTCTATAATTCAGTGTGCTTCATTTCTTAAAAGTTGCTTGTTTGTTTTTTTGGTCTTTACGCTGATTTTACCACATTTTTGGTCATATCTTGCCGCTGATCCATCTAACCAGCTTTACTGCATAACTTCCCAATAATTACCTATTTCTCGGCAAGTTACCGACTTAACTTATCCCATGTGTATTCTGAATGAGGATGAGAAGTAAGTAACAAATGACCATTGAACTCATTGTCCGCGATCAACTGTCATGGAAAATATTGCCACGCCTAATTCTTCAAATGTAAACAAAAAGCACTTGTTGGTTGTTCTAAGTGTTCTGTAGAAGCAAAGCTACAATCAAGTGAAAATACCTCTTCAAGTGTTCACAAAAATAAATCACGAAAACACACAAATTTTACATTCATACTACTGTATGCCCTATTTCAAAGTTATTACATCAAAACTGGTCATACATGACCAAAAAATGTTACAGAATGAGGCTTAGTCAATCATATGACATCATCACAATGATTTCATAAAAAAATCTTTGTAAATCATAAGATCATGTTTGATAATTTTTTCATTGTACAGTACAAGACACTTTAGGAAGTTTGGCATGGAAAGTTAAGGTCATTAAGCGGTCAAGGTCATAGGTATTCAGGTCCATTTATATAAAGACAAAGTCCTAATCTTGAGATATACTGAGACTTATAAAAGCCCATATACAAAACCATGTTAACACATTCCACGTAATGTACACACAAAAAATATCTGTGTCTCAAAACCAACATAACACATTTCTCTAGCCACCATTTTTTTAATTAAAAAATCCAAATTGCTGGCAGAAAAGCACACCAAATTATAGCAAGAAAATGAATAACATATAAATATTATTTCACCTACCCATTTATGCCTTTCAGGCTATAAAAAATATCAGATATATATCATAATGTAAGGTCACAATTAAATGAATTTCTAGATTGAATACAACCCAAAATAAAAGACTTAGTCTATAATCTATGCAATAATGCTATAAAAAGTCAAAAACAGCTTTAATATTTCAGCAAAGAACATCCTGGCTTATAAGTTAAAGGAATAAAAAAGATAAGTTAATTAAAATAAAAAAGAAATTTTAATTTTGAAATCTAGAAACCCAATAGTTACAGTGATATTACATTATCCAACATGGCTCAGACAATGACATCTTAAATATGCCAAGCTCCATATTTTGGTACTTTTTTATGTGCTACCGTATTCTTCCTTTTAAAACCCATTCAATGCTGGTGTCAAAGAGTAATTAATTTAGTCAACAGTATAGAGCCAGGCCAGTCTGTGCACTTTTGTAAGGTTCTTTACTGTCAGCTGAACTAATTTCAATTTCATCTTGATAACCCTAAAACTAATAATGGACAGTTCTAAAAATAGATTCCAGGCAAGTCCATTTAAGAAATTCAGCTTCCACTATTCTCAGTGATTAACAGTAAGGAAAAGGGGGAAATAACTCTGCAAAAAAGGAAACTCATAGTAATTGGACCTATGCCCATCATGTAAGATAATCACAGAGAACAACTGTGTAAAGTTTCAATCCATTCCCCTCAGAAGTTTTAGAGATACCAACTTGTATGCAAAAACTTCACCAAAGTGTGACCCCTTAACCAAAGTGTGACCGCTTAACCAAAGTGTGACCACTTAACCAAAGTGTGACTGAGAGGCTGAAGCCTACACTTTGGCTGATGCAGTGGTGAGTACAATAGCTCCACCTTTTTTTAAATAGTCAAGCTTAAAACCAGGAAATTTTATTTTTTATATAACAAACTTTATACGCCAGAAACTGGCTATCATTTAAGATACCATGTTTGAATCTGAGCCTTGTCATCAAGTTGAAATACTATACCTTCTGCTTCCTTTTCTTCTAAACAAAGTACAATAGCAAAACGTATATAAAAACATTTCATACAACAACATTCAATGTCAGAAAAATTACGATGCAAGCGATAAAAAGCAAACAAACAAAAAAGCTTGTTTTTCATTGATGTCAGGCAATTAGGAAAATATGTCATTGCTTCTAAAAATCATCAAAATCAATTCAATGGTGATTACTTTTATGGAAAGCAAATATTAAAAAGAGATTTACTTTAAAGGAACTTCACTAAGGTTTGAAAGCCTTAAAACGCTTTAAAATTCTTACTTAGATCAACTTGGTAACTTTAGACGAAAAATATGCTAGAGTAAAATTAAAAATAGATTTTTTTTAGTGCTATTCTTAGTCGAAAAGCATTTAAATGTTAAAAAATTTAGGATTTTTATGCAAAAAAAAATTATGATTATGGAATAATGTAGTGAAGGAACGACCTAAAATTTTGTATAAAAGTCATTGACCTTGACCTTATGCACATCTAATTGTACACAAATATTGTAAAAAATATTTTCAAAAATCTCAATAAAGTCCCTTTAACAACTTAAGTAATTTTCATAATAAACAACAACTATATGCAAAGAGAAAATGAAAGTTCAAAGCTATGAAAAAATAAAACAAGCCAAAAATAAAAAACAAAACAATTACAAAAATAATATAAATGTGTTCTGCCAACTGCATTCAAAAATTGTCAGCCAATGACTAATTTTGGCATCCAAAACAGGCTTAATATAGATCTGCTCTGCCCTATTGACAAAACTTTTGAAAAATTTCTACAAATAGCATCTTGAAAAAAAACTCACAAATATTAAGAAGATTTCACAAAAGAAGCTCTTTTTGCAGACTTTCTTTTTTTAATGAAAAGCACACTTAGTACATGTGTTGTCTTCTGAACAGAGGTGACTGTTTTATAAAGTTTTTGATAAATTTTCACAAGTCAAGACTGAATATTCTCACTGAAACAGCATTGGCTTTTGTGAAAAAGGGAAAACAAAACAAAATCACTAGCTGTTATCAAGCCCTGATTAAAAAGCAAATCATTTATCGAACTGAAGTCATTAAGTCAAATATTTCAGGAAAAAAAGGTTAAAGTTCATTAAACTGCTAAACTCATATTAATAATTCTGAAACATCTTTTTTCTTCTATTTAAAAGTTATTAATAACCTATATGCACTTTGTGTGCATTAATAAAAGCATAGAGAATGATGCTCAACATTATGCAATGCTTTGACAGGGGAGACAACAGATGTGGAAACTAATAAAGTGCGGTAGTAAAGTTTTCTCCCTTGGTGAGAATTATAGATAAAGCTATTACAATAGTTGACTTACCATACTTTCTAAGTCAATGCTCTTAATAAGAATAAGTCACCACATATATATATTCATGAAAGATTATATTCAACTTTGAAAATCAATATTCAATTTTTAATAATGTACACAAATTTTTTCAGTAAACAAAAATTCTAAATTCCGCTTTTTTAATAACAATTGTTCTGAATAGAAAAATTAAAGTATGTTTTTTTTGTAATTATACATTTACTAAATGTGACTATGTATTCAAAAGCACCAATCTTATTTGATTTGTGTACATAACATATTATAAGAATCTTACATCAGCTGCCCAGTACAGACCAGAATATCTAGCATGAGCGTTAACAAGGCTCTGTGGAGTTTCTACTTAACAGTTACCCGAGAGTTAGACATTCCTGTCTTTGATGAAACGAAAGCGATTGTTTCTTTCTTTTTCTTGCGTATCACATATACGTCATATTAAGGAAGGAAATTACATTAATCAATATTTTCGATTGGTACTTTTGTCTTATAGGAGCATAAGAATTTACAACTTTGTTCATTATGTCAAAAAATTGCCATCTAAAGTTTGCAATTCATTCATAAACAGCGCTCGGGAATGATGTCATTTATGGCACCCAACTTGTCTTACACAGAGGTATAAGACCGTTTTTTTTTTAAAGCACTTGTGTAAACACAAAATATCCTATCTGATATTTAGGAAAAGTTTGCACATAGTACTAATTTTAACTATTTTCATATCATTTGCGAAACCGAATAAAGTTTATGTACATGTATATCATCACATTAAAAATTCTTTATCTTCAGGGGTTTGATAGCAAAACAATAGCTTGGATATTGCAGGATTTCACTAAGTTCACAGAGGGGTATCATTCAGTCAAACTTGATGAGTTATGGCTTTAATTAATGCCTAAAATTATGACTTTAAGAACATATGGGACATTTCAAATAAAAGAACCTCTGTTGTTCTGCAGATATATTTTGCAAATTTAACCTTAACCCGGAATTTTCGAAAAATTACAACGGGCCATAATCCTGTAAAAATTAACCCTAACATAGTTATGGACCTTGGAACATTAGCTAAAATTATGGTCCTAAAGATACTTGCCAAGTTTAAAACAAATAAATTTATAAGTCCTTATAATATTTAATTCCATGCAAAACCCTAAAACCCCCAAAAATACCAGGTATAAGGTATCATATACAAAAAAAGGTTTTTGCAAGATTTATAGTTATCTGTCAACAGATTTGAAAATAATTACCTGTGCCATATAGGATGCATGGTGTTCAGAAGTAGCTCTCAATCTATCCACCCACTGTTGTCTTTCTTTAGCATCACTTGCTGTTGTTAGAAATAAGAAATGAGAAATAAACATGCTATCAATTAAGCAGATTCTTAAAGGAACTCTCCACTGAGGTCAAAATGTCTAAAATGTTGTAAAATTTGAACTTCCTCATTAGATCAGCTTGGACACTTAAAAGATATGCACAAGATAGTAAAAATGTATACTAAGAAATCAATTGAAAATCTTTCAAGTTGTACTAATCATAGCCCTATTTCAGTAAAAAGCATTGCAAAGCTGGTAAGAAAATAGGTAACAAACTATTTATTATTATTATTATTACTTTTATGTTACATCAGGGCACAAATGGTCTGATTGTCTTCATTTTATCTGTAGTTTCAAAGCTCACATGTTGTGAAAGTACTCGTTTTTTTCTCCATAAAAAATTGGAAAGTAGCCAAATAAATATATGCGTATTATGGATGGTTTGACATGAAATCAATAATAAAATCAAGTTTATAAATTGTATTATATTATGTTACCCTATTTTCTTACCAGGTTTTTCATAGATTTCAAGCTAAATTATACAAGAAGAGTTCAACAAACAAGCAGTTATTCATGATATTTAAAAATCCATATATCCCAAACAGTTATTTTATCGCTAAACAAAATCTCAGTTTGGAGTTCAGATTTGAGGCATTTTATCCAGAGGGCATAGCCTGAGTGATATGTTGATGCACATCCCACAAGAAACAGTGATTATATCAAGCGATAAAATCACAGATTTTGATATATCATTTTGATTCTAATACGACATCAACAAATAAGTGCAGCCATACCTGATATTAAGCTAGATTGCGCAGGGTTTGTTTCAGTACTTATTTTCAGCATTGTCACATGTCTAATGGTTACGTCACATGTCTAAATGATCTGTGCCATGACAAAACCAACACAATGCGTTTGCTACCAGCATGGATCCAGACCAGCCTGCGCATCAACGCAGTCTGATCAGGATCCATGCTGTTCGCTTGCAAACCATATTACAAGTACAGAAACTGAAAGTGAACATCATGGATTCTGATCAGACTGCTTGGATGCGCAGACTTGTCTGGATCCATGCTGATCACTAACACCCTATGTTGGTTTTGTCATGGCGCAGCTCAAATGTTTAACCTCATCAGTGATTTTATTGCATAATAACACACACTTTCAGTCCTTCTGTGTTCAATAGGGAAAAATGGGGGTTGTAATGTACCATATTAATCAAACTATATAGTAGAAACATCCATTTGCCCCTCACCTCTGTGGGTTCGAATCCCCGACTGGGACTTTGGATTCTTTCATGTTAGGAAGCTATCCAGCTAGATTACGGAACGTCGGTGGTTCTACTCAGGTGCCCATTAGTGCCTGATATAATGTACGAAAGGGCACCTGAGGTCTTCCCCCACCAGTAAAGCTGGAACGTCGCGATATGACCTATACTGTGTTGATGTGACGTAAAACTCAAAACAAACAAACAAAATATAGTAGAAACATTACAAAACACTGCTCTAGAAGTTTAAAACTGTCCGCTACCTCTAAGTTTGTAGACTTCCCCATTCGTTGCGCTAACAACAAAAGTTTGAGAATCCTCTTCCGAAGGTGCTATAACTGCTGCCTGAAATATAGAAGCAAAATAACATTTTTACCAGATCACATTTTGAGCAATAACATGTTCCTAGTATGACATTTTGAGCAGACGACAGTTTTCCTAGTACGACATTTTGAGCAGACGATAGTTTTCCTAGTATGAAATTTTAAACAGACGACAGTTTTCCTAGTATGAAATTTTAAGCAGACGACAGTTTTCCTAGTATGACATTTTAAGCAGACGATAGTTTTCCTGGTATGACATTTTAAGCACACGATAGTTTTCCTAGTATGAAATTTTAAACAGACGACAGTTTTCCTAGACTGACATTTTAAGCACTCAAAATGTAAATATCTAAACATTTCTTACAATGTGAATAATTTTACATTGTATTTATTTTTCTGAAGTTTTATCAGTTTTATGGGTATGGCTTTAAGGAAATGACTTTTCTAAAAAAAATATCTGAAAATAAATATAAATAACTTTATTCATTTCTCTTAAGTTTGAAATTTTGAAGAATCATTTCTCCCATCTGGAGGGGTTTGGCTTTAAGGAAATGACTTTATATAATCAACTATACATACAGCCAGGTAGATGGAGCCTCTTGCCCTGTGTTTCTTATGTTCCTCTTTCTGAAAAACATCAAGTTTGAAATACTCAATGACATGTGAAAGGTTCACAGGAGATTGCAAGGTTAAATTCAATGACCCAATACGAGAAATTAGTATATGGTCAAATAAAATAATCATACATACACAGTAGAGTAATTTGTTTACTGAGTTCTTAACCATCAAAAACCAAAAGTGACTAGGCTATGCAACCAGAACAGATCCAGGCCAGCCTGCACATCTGTACAGTCTAGCCATGCTCCATGCATAATTTATACTGACAAATATTAAATTTTCATCTTGAAATACCCAAAATCAATAATTGGAATGTTCCAAAAAACAGAAGCTGGACAAATTCATTTTTAAACTCAGTATGTCAAGGGTTAAATAATGAAATGGATGATTAGTAAAATTAGAGAAATACATAGTATCAAACTATCAATATTTGTATCTTGAAAGATGTGCCCAATGTCCCTTTGGCAAAACTTTAACCATGCCTTTAGTGTAGAGCATGTTCATGTGGCATAAATCTCCGTGACACAACCAGATGTACATCTTTTTGATATTGTATCATATTATCCTTTATGACATGTCCAGATGTACCGTACTGCTATGGTACATGGTTTTGATACTGTATTGTGTATTTCAGTCAACAGCCTAGAATTAGTGAATTACTATTACATTGTATAAAGTAAATGTGATCATCAAAATGAGTAATTAACGGTTTTACATGTACATGAATTTGTTAAAATTTTCAATCATAACGGTACTTACCTCAAAATATTCAAGCAGGCCTGATTCAGGATCAAGTATAAACCAGCGGGGTAACCATCCCTTCATAACATTGGTAAACTTTGTCAGCTGTCCTTCTAACGGACGCCATCTGTAAAGTCAGAATGTATAAGATGCATATATAATATGAAAGCCTTTAAAAAGCTAAATATAATTATGCAAGCAATAACAGTTTTCAATGTCGGAGGAATGGTGATAGATCCGCGCAGTCTGATCAGGATCCATGCTGTTCGCTATCAGTTTCTCTACTTGTTATAGGGTTTGTAAGCGAACAGCATGGATCCTGATCAGACAGCGCGGATGAGCAGGCTGGTCTGGATCCATGCTGGTCGCAAACGCTTTACGTTGGTTTTTGTCGTGACGCGGCTCAATTATTTTCAGAGTCAGTCATCCAGCAGGACTAGTAAATTCTACATCCAATATGCGGGCAACATTTTTCTACTTGTCCTGCTTCAAGTTCTCTTAAATTCTACTCGTAATTACTAGCAGACTAGTGGTATTTTTTTTCTCTTGTATGGGCTTCTTCAAATTTTTTTCTCTGACAGGACTGGTGGAAAACATGAAATTGTCATGGATTCCAAATTCCAATATGCCCCCCTATGCCTTACTAGAAATGTGTCAGTAGGACATGACTGCTCCCATATTCCCATGCTCCCATATTCCACTGTTTTGTCAGTCTACAGACTGACAGAGTGACAGAAGCACAGGCAATGGCAAATCAGTATATCCCCCATTTGTGGGGGAATAAAAGACATAAAGGTACAGTGTAACCCAATAGTCTAAAATACCATAATAAATAGTCAAACATACAAAAATGATACAATGATAATAACATAACTTCTAGGTTAAAATGTACAATGAATTTCCTACATATATCATGTTATGAAAGAGAAGTTATGTCAAACATTAAGTGGGCACAACTCACAGTGAATAAATAATTGTTCTTAAGCATGTCATATATATGCATATCATTTGATTGTAATTTCAAAGCAGCAGACCTCCAGGTACAATTGCTTACTTTCATGACAATTTTGAAAATGTATTTCAAAGTAATATATCATAAATATTATTATTAAACTGAAGAAAGAAAATAATTTACACAAACATCACATTCAGCTCATGTAAATAACCAAAAAGATGTCCAAATATGCAAAAATACCCCTTACTAGTATGTAAGTAACACTGAAGAAATATGGTGGAATAGAAAACTGCAAAATCGAATTGAAATCTGTCATTAATCGCACATACCATGGAAATTATAACTTTATCCTGAATTTTTTTACTTTTATTCAAATCTCTGAACAACTTTCTCAAGTTTGATTTTCTTGAAATATTTTGGCTTGCAGCTTTAAAAAATTTAAATTAAATACTTACGTTTTACTTTTAGCATCTTCCTTCATATCAAATTCCTAAAGAAAGAAAAAAAAGTATATGAAGCAAGACAGGGAAATATATACCCTAATGAAAATTTGTTTGGGTAATCAAAAATAAACTTTCAAATATGAAAGACACCCATTCATAAAACTTCATCATAAATATTTTATCTTAAATAGCATTAGAAAACCTTACGTGACATTATGCTCATTTTTTCAATGTCAAGTAGAGCTGAATTGCATATATACATGTATATTTAAAAAGACTGACTATTATAATTGACATTGACCAATAATTGATAGAAATAATGTAATTGATAATAACTACATCTGCCTAAAATATTAAGACTGCCCCACTCTTTTCATGACTTGAACGTCAACAACAATGCATGCTGACGGATATTAAATAATTTATAGAATTTTCTATGAGTCATGTGTGACCAAGACAAAATCTAAGTGTCAGTTCAGCAGTACGTACAAAAAGTTTTAATTTTAGATCACTTCACATGTGTGTTGACAAAACGTGACCTTGTAAACATTGGGGGATTCCGTCCTTGTGTGCATGCGCAAAAATACTTACAAATGAGGTGTTAGAGGGCACCTGTTTACAGATAAGTGGGCAATGCGATGAAAACCTGTTTAATTTTCAGAATTTTGATCTACATTTCTATATATTAAATAATTTTATGACCTTAATGAGTTAAATATAATGCACATAAGCATTTTATTGCATGTGAAGGTGTTGGGGTAATAGTACCAGGAACTAGATTTTGGTCTACGCTCTATGTACTAAATGACATCTATTTACCTCTTGGAAATGGTCTCTTAAACAATTTTGAATGAAAAATAGGTCTGATACATCAATATTGTTTAATTATTATAATTATAGTAGGTTATATTTTTTGAACAGGAACTACTTCTCTTCATACAAAATAATGGATAATTTTGGTACCCCATATAAGGCCTAATATTTTACTAAGGGTTGTTCTATGTTTATAACATAATGTGATTTCAATAATTTGTGTGACCATCCGAATATTGAATGATGTGTAACAGCAAGTTTTTGGTGAGTGAGCGTCAGCATAATAGAAAATAATGTCTAAGTAACTATGATTTTTGTATGGGAACTGCTCTCATGCCAGTACAGTTGTATACAAAAGTTACATATAAAGTTGTACATTGTTTCATCATAAGGTAGTTCCTGTGTGTTCCTTTAATACATGAATAAATTGACCAATATACTTCATACCAAATTTTCCAAAATTTAACTGTAACTAGCACTAACCAAACTGTGAGTAGATGTCCTGTGCAAACAATCAAACAAGACATTTGTACAGTAGCCCAACTAATTGTAAGTTGTGGGTACGTTACGATACCGAAATCAACTTGATTTCGGTAAAGTTACCGAAATCAACTTTTCATTACCGAAATCAACTCGTAAAAACCAAACTAGTTAAAATATTGCTATTATTTCTTCATTATTTGATGAAAAATAATGAAATAGACTTTCAGTTAAAAGATCTATTGAAAATATTTTATTTTAATGATGTTATTAACAAAAATGTAATTATTGAGTTACTTCCCTTTGTTCTAAACAACCCGTTATGTTTTTAGCATTACCGAAATCAGCTGTGAAGTTTAAATTATGTATATAATTAGTAGATAATAGATTAGATAACTCTAGTAGAGCTCTATTTTATAGACATATTTCTGTTTTTAAGTTTCAACCATATCTAAATATTATCAATGTTGAACGGTTTTGTAAAGATCTCACTAGGTTAAGAGTATCATCTCATAGACTGCACATAGAATCAGGTAGATGAACCGGAAAAGCGTTCAGTAGCATCTGATCAATCACACATTTCGCCGCTTATATCGGGTATTGGGATGGCATCCCCTGGCTCGAACAGCTATCAAACAAGTCCGCAGACTGCCAGTACACCATATATGGGCCAATACTTCCCTCCGCACTTACAACTGTTACATGGCACGGTGATACCACCACTGAGTACTCCCGGTAGCACCGGGCCACCAACCTCGCCGACAACTCCATCTACAGTTCCAAATACATTTGAGCAACCATGGTACGATTCTATGATGTCAAAATTGACCTCTATAGAGACCCACCAAAAATCTATAGAAACTAAGCTTTCAAAATTAGATAAACTTGAATCTGAAATGTGTAAAATATCGCAGAAAATCTCGTCAGTTGAAACACGTGTATTATCACTTGAAACAAAAGTAACTGATACCAATAGTCGTCTCACGGAAATGGAGGTAAGCAGAAATTTTGATACGCAGGTATGTGATGAGTTGAGCAATAAACACAAACAACTTGAAAAACTCTTGAAAGCCGAAAAAGATGAAAATGCTGCACTGGCTAAAACTGTTGAAAAATTAAAATTAGAGAATAAAAGTATGTCTGATGATATAGTAGATGTTACATCTAGGCTTATGAGGGATAACCTCCTTTTCTTTAATTTTGACGAGGAAAAGTCACGTGATGATCGCAGAACGGAGGACTGTAAAATCAAAATTATCAATTTTTGTACATCTAAGCTCGGTATTAATGATGCTGAAACTAGATTCAAAATCGACCGAGCCCATCGAATTGGAAAATTTGACCCTAAAAAATCTCGGCCGATAGTCGTGAAGTTTAATTATTATGGCGACAAAATGGAAGTAAAACAGAAAGCGCGGGATAATCTTGATGGCAAACAATATCGCATAAGTGACCAATTCCCGAAAGCTATTCAAGAACGACGGAAAATACTTATTCCCTACCTAATTCAAGCTAGGCAAAATAATAAAGAGGCAGTTCTTTCATATGACACTCTATACATCGAGAATCGCGCTTACACGGCTGACAGCCTACCGCCAGGTCCAGCACCGACACAAGCGCCACGGTGGCAGCAAGGCAAACACGTGAATATGCGCACCGTGGACAACAGTAAGAGGGACTCAAGCCCGCGAGCGTCGTCTGGCATACAGAATGCTCGCCGTGAAGCGGATATGCAGCCGGACGAGCAAGCTATGACCCATGAATAGGAAGCAGATGAGAAGCAGCTAAAATTTCTTCTTTGGAATGTGCAAGGAATTTGTAAAAAACTGAATGATAGTGACTTTATCAATTTTCTAAACAAATATGACATTATCATTACTACTGAAACCTGGAATTCTAAAATATCAAATATTAGCATAGATCACTTTGAAAGTTTTTCGTGTCCGCGGCCTAAATATAATAAAAGGGCAAAGCGTTACAGCGGTGGTATAATTATATTTTATAAAGAGAAACTATCAGATCATATTGAGTTAATGAGCTTAAACGATAAAGGTGTGATATGGTTTAAACTGAAAAAATCTTATTTTGGTACTTTGAATGACATTTATGTTTGTAGTTGTTATATTCCGCCCGAAGACTCAAATGTGTATAAGAATAGGGATTCACCATTGTTTGATTTTGACTTCTTTGAGTTAATAGCTGACGATATACGTCATTATAGACAATTAGGTAATGTCATGTTGACCGGTGACCTAAACTCTAGAGTAGGTCAAAGGTCAGATGTTGTGAATGATATTAACCTTGACCGCTATATTGATATGCCCTTGAGTGATAACGTCTCGGTAAATCTACCGGTACGATCATCATTGGATCACCATTTAAATAGCTTTGGTAATAAATTGCTAAGCCTATGTAAGGAAAATAGTTTATATATATTGAATGGTCGATTAGAACCAGGAAAATTTACTTGCTATAATACAATACGTAACAATAGGGCCGCTAGCGTGGTCGATTATGTTATTACTGATATAGATGTATTTTCTTTGATCGATTGTATGAAAGTACATGATTTATCCGAATTTTCGGATCATTGTTCAATATCGTTTAATCTCAATTATATGCATATGGAAACACAAGTAGTTAATTTTAATTCATTTAACAAAATTGTATGGGAAAATTGTGATATTAATAAATTGAATACAGTTTTGAATGATAAAAGGGCTATATTCGAGGAAATAACTAATAAACTCATGTTGAATGAATCTGATATAAATACCTGTATTTATGACTTTTCTAATATTGTGTTTGATATTTCATTTCAGCTTCAAGGTAAAACTTGTTCGCTGAAGCGTACAATTAGACCAAATGTTAAGCGGTCACCATGGTTTAATAACGAATGCAAAGCTAGTAAAATTGAGTTTTATAGATGTAAAAGACTATTTAGCGAAAGTCCAACTGATGTACATAGACATTTATTTTTGAATGCACGTAAACAATTTTGTAATGTAAAAAAATCGCTAAAAGGAATTATTTTGATAGAGAAAAACGAACTTTGTCGGATCTTAGCAAAAGTAGCTCTAGAAAATTTTGGAAGTATATACGTAAATATAATAATAGATGTAATAGAAAAGGAAATGATATTAGTCTAGATGATTTTATTAACCATTTTCGTAATATTTCGAACACACAACACGAGAGTACTTTTAATGATGATGATTATGGTGTTAGAGATGAAGCACTTTACATAGACAGTCTTGATTGTCCTTTCTCCTTAAATGAGGTAAAGGAAACCATTTCCAGTTTAAATCGTTTTAAAAGCAGTGATATTGATGGAAATGTAGCAGATTTTTTTATTGATTCAAACGAATTTATTGCACCATATCTTGTCAAAATTTTTAATGTTATTTATGATAAAGGTGAATATCCTGAGGCATGGAGTAAAGGAGCAATTGTTCCAATTCATAAAAAGGGTGATTATACTGACCCTGCTAATTATAGAGGGATAACTCTTGTAAATGTTGTTGCTAAGATATTTTCGCTTGTATTACGTAATCGTATTAATAAATTTTGTGAAAATGAAAATGTATTGAATGACAGCCAATTTGGGTTCAGAGATAAGCGTAGTACTGCTGATTGTATTTTTCTTTTGCATGCGATAATTCAGAAGGTTTTGTTAAATAAGTGTAAACTCTATTGTGCCTTTATTGACTACGAGAAAGCTTTCGATACTGTAATACACGAGGCTTTATGGATAAAATTAGTACAGTCTGGAATTAGCTGCAAAATTATTAAAATGATAAAAGCGATTTATGAAAATGTTAAGTCGTGTATAAAAAATCATGATAATAGCTCGAATGCTCAATTCTTTGATATCTCACTCGGACTGAAACAAGGGGAACCACTCTCGCCCCTTCTTTTTATTTTATTTGTAAATGATATATCTTCTTGTATTAATTTCTCACAACTTTCCTAATGATGATATAAATTTATTGTCAATGTACATGTTATTGTTTGCTGACGACATTGCACTATTTACTACCAATCCTGACAGTCTACAACTCCAACTCAACCAGGTATATGAGTATTCACGAAAATGGGGTTTGAAAATTAATGTAGATAAAACCAAAATATGTATTTTTGAAAAGAGAAAATCTAGACATAACTATACCTGGTTTGTTGATAATGAGCCTATTGAAATAGTTGATTCATTTTGTTATCTTGGTATACAATTCTTTTATACTGGTTCTATGGTTAATGCTGTAAAAACTTTAAGCGACCAAGCTCTGAAGGCATATAACAATTTGTTGTCTGTGTTTAGTAGAATAAAACTAGACATTAAAACTAAATTGTCCCTATTCGACTCTCTCGTTGTTCCAATACTATTGTATGGATCTGAAGTCTGGGGAATATATAACTGCAAAGAAATCGACAAATTGCATCTCCGTTTTTGTAAAATAGTCCTTGGTGTTCGACCTCAGACTTCCAATGCTGCTGTGCTTGGAGAGCTTGGTCGCTTTCCTTTATCTGTTATCTGTAAAGAACGTGCTCTTAAATACTGGTTAAATATAATGAAATATCCAGGGTCATTAGTACATACAATATTTTTGGAACATATGCTTTGTTACCTAATAATACCATGTCTACTTGGTCATCGTCTGTTAAAAAACAACTTGATAGTCTTGGATATAGCTACTTATGGAATTCTCTAAACCTTGATATGAATTATTTGCCAATGTTAAAACAAAGGCTACGTGATCAGTACGTTCAAACATGGAATGATACAATAATGAATCAATCTAAGTTATATAATTATAGAAAATTCAAATGTGAGTTTAAATATGAAAAGTATCTAGATATTGTTACAAATGAGCATCAAAGAAAAGAATTGTCTCGTTTTAGACTCTGTTCCCATCTTCTTGAAATTGAAAGTGGTAGATTTGCAGGTATTGATCGAAACCTACGAACTTGTAAACTTTGTACACTTAATGTTGAATCTGAATATCATTTTTTGTTATGCTGTCCACTCTATAGAAACCTTCGTCGAAAATATAATGTTAATTATTCTTTTCCATGCATTAATAAATTTACTAGATTATTGTCTTCAAGTAATAATAGAACTATTAGGAATATTGCCAAATTTGTATTTTATGCTATGCATTTGAGAAATGAAAAACTTGCAATTATTGCTGCTTCTTAGGTTCTTGTATTATAACTGTATTGTATTTCATGTATTGTATTTATGTTAAATGTAAATTGTATTATCTTGGCCATCCTTTTGTATATTGTAAATGGCCAAAGGTATATTGTATATGCCGATTTGCCAATAAACTGAAACTGATGAACTAAACCAAATAGTACACCTTTAAATGATAGAAAATATTTTTCATGTAATGTCTTAGAAGACGAATACAATTTCATATTAGAATGCAATGTATATAATGATTTAAGAAAAAGTCTTATACCGCCATTTAGCATGTGCACGTGAATGTCGTGCGTAACAGTTTTCTAATCAAATCGTATTTTTAAAAAGCTATGATCGGACTATGATGGAAAAATAAAATACTCTGTAATATGAGTTAAAAATATTTATAAATTTTGTACATGTTAATGTTTTATGAAGAAAAAATATCCAACTTCAACCGAAAGTTTATGATTTTCTATTATAAATTTGAATACAGATATATAATTCGACTGCTCTAAAAATTGTATAATGTATCAGGCAGTAAAATTGGGAAGTTTGTGTCTTTCTTTTATTGAACAGTTAAACTATATATATTAACAAATCGCTAACATATGTTATGGGGACTCTTTATCATAATATTTTTAAATTTTAGTCATTTATTTAAATGTGTATGACGACATAAACAGATTGTTCATTATAATCTTTTATCTTTAACATACACTGTATGCCAACTGTACCTCCTGTCTTAATTACTTCACACCTTTCTTAATACAGTTATACACAACATGTCAAATCGTACAAGTTACAACATTTCATAATTGAAATTTGTCAGTATAAAGTGTTCCATTTTTTCCATCATATAAATATATACCAGTCATTCCATAAATTTATGCTGTTTACAGATATGAAATTAAAATTGATTTTAAATCGATCAACATAAAATCATGACTTAACACTTTTTCAATAAGTAGAATATGTAGTTAAGTATCCGGGACATCAAAAATTGCATACATTTTTGGAACAACTGATATGCAATTTGGTAATAATAATATCAAAGCACCTTGTCTCATATACCGATACGGAAACGTATCGCGATCACCCCTATATGTTAGTTAAAACAGATCTTTTGACAATTTATTCAATATAAAATTATATTTTACCAGCTTAGTAGATCTGAAATATTTATACTATAAAACTATAAAAAAAGTCTTTTGATACATATTATATAGGGATGACTTTATATTAATTAATTAAACAAGATCTATTAAAATGTTTATTTTAACTTTTACAAGCCGATTTCGGTATGGTAACATATATATTTCGGTTCGTGACAAATCAGGGGAGTAATCTTGATATTTAGTTATTTGTTTCTAATTTCATTATAAATAATTATTTCGAACTTATTTTTTGCATGAAAGTCAAACTAAACCTATTGTAATAGATTATAATGAAAAAAATATAATAGAACGCTTAATTATGATTTTACAAGTCGATTTCGGTATTGTAACATATATTTCGGTTCGCGACAAATCAGGGAATAATCTTGATATTTAGTTATTTGTTTCTAATTTCATTATTAATAATTATTTCGAACTGATTTTTTGCATGAAAGTCAAACTTAGCCTATTGTAATATATTATAATGAAAAAAATATAATGAAACGCTTAATTGTGATTTTATAAGTTGATTTCGGTAATGAAAAGTTGATTTCGGTAACTTTACCGAAATCAAGTTGATTTCGGTATCGTAACGTACCGGTAAGTTGTTACCTTAGAACAATACAACACGTCAAAATATTTTGACTAAATTGTTTTAAATACCTTTTATATGTACAGTAGACCTAATTCGTGCGAAAAGTCCGGGATATTCCGAATATATAATGCAGTTATAAATAAATAGATCTATAAGTTATCAACTTCTATATTGATTTTAAAGTTTTAGCAAATTATTCTCAAAATACAAGACTATTTTGCTCATTATTACTATCCCTATTGTTTAAATAGCGATTCTAATTTGAAATGATGTGTTTACTTTCGCTTTCTGCATGACTGCCAAAACCTGAATCCTTTCTGATTCAGAGAGGGAGGCTAAATCGGGAAGTCCAAAGTCCGATTTATTGCTACCGGAAGCTGCCATTATGACTTTTCATTGGTTCTTTAAAGGGAGATAATCCTTCTATAGGTCAAAGAGCACTATTCATTTTAGTTGATGGTCTTTCTGACGTCGATATTTGAGAGACCGGTTTGTATACAATAAAAATAATAAGCATGCAAGAGGCCTTTTTACAGTTGTTGAAGATTTATTTAATTGTTCAAATAGCGGTAAAGTAAGAACTTCTAAATTTGGCTATTTCCATTAGTATCTCAGATTAGCAATAATAATAATAAATACATAAACATATATGTTTACTCAATAGCATGTAACATAGAATGTAACATTTGCTCAAGTTTAAAGATGCTGTATGTTATTATTGAGGTTGTATACCACACTCAAGTGAAATTTTGCATATGTATATAATTATGCTTATAAATCAGTTTTCAAACAGCGAAGAATATGTAAAATATGTACTGCAAATATTTGTGCACATTATATAAAAAATTATGTAATCATTAAAATATATGCATTCATTTCTTATTGAAAAAATTGACTTAGACTTAATAGAAAATAAATTTTTCATTACCTCCCTTTATTTACATGAAATGTTATACTCGGTAATATCTTTATAAATAATGCTTTTTGGAATAAATTTACAAAATTGATAAATTTTACTTTGAGCATCATATTTAAGATATAAAACCATACAAAATTGTGTTATAGGATCTTTAAGATCTTTAAGGATCATAGTTTATTTCGAACAAATTCACATTTATATAAATAGTAAAGTCAGAGACTTTTATTACATCAAGCTCCACGATGAATTAGTTTTTATTGATATATACAATAAGAACTTGAAGTATTTATCAGTCATAATGAAAGACCTTGGAGCCCCATACCATTGGAAAGTGTTTGTTGAATATGTATATGTTTGTCAAATTGAACATACTACCATTTTAGATCACACTAGCGCTTTTCAATCATCCATAGAAATGCTTTACTTTTGAACTTATTAATCATTTAACCCAACTGTAAGCACATTTACTTTATTTATGTTTACTTTGACGTGTCTACATTTATCGGCATTTATTTGTCCAGACACATGGTATTGTAAGTAATATATTATTTGTGGGCCACTGGTTTACTTTCATGAAATAATAATGTATACTGCACTATAAAAGCTACACCATTGATATGTTCTTATTTTACTATACAATAAAATAATAATAGGAACTTAAAATTATGTACACATTTTTAATTGGAACTTATAAAGTGCGTGTGCGTGTGAAAGGCATAAAAAGTTACCAATATTTTAAAATTCAGCAACGAATAAAAGATTAATCTTGCAAATGGTGTATATTATAAAAGGGTCAAACCTACAAAATGCCGTATTTTTCACATTTTGACCGTCATGGTCGATATTTCAAAGGAGTATATGGGAGCTGCTTATCTCTGTTATATCTACATCTCTTTCTATAGTATGGTTAAGTCACTGTAACTTTATTGACTTTTTAAGTATGAAATAACATATTTTATTAGACTGAAATAACATTTCATTAATTCATTAATTATATTTGATCATTTTTAATGTATTACACACAAAAGCACGCATGCTTACAAACATCCACAAAATTATGCAAATAGTTATAGTTTTATAATTTCAAACAGATTTAATTAGGAAGACACTGTTTTAAATACATGTGCGTTTGTGGCATTAATATACATGTATACATTTTCGTAACCTACTAGTATCTGAATGACTTTGCTGTAGTTTTTCTTGTCATTTTTTTTAAAATCCTTCATTCAAATGAAAAACTTATTTTTATGACAATTATTGATTTAATCCAGTTTAAAGTTTTGATGAATTATTTTTTCTTTACTTTAAACATGATTTATCACATAAAACGCGGCACAGGAGTGTAATAAAGCCATTTAATAAAAACGATATTACACTAGTGTAATAACACTTTGACGTGACGTCATTTGCGCTATAAAGAAACATAGCGTTAAAGCGCGCAAATGATAGCGTTACACTATAGGCGCGTCATTGAAAAATTACTCATTTTAACAGTTTACTTTTCTTATTTTATATATGTGATAAAAAGAAAATTATATTCGTGCAGATTCAATACTAAATTTATTGAACTCGTTGAATAAAACAATATTATGCTCGCCAGAGGCTCGCATAATATGATTTTATTCAACTCGTTCAATAAATTTAGTATCAAACTACACTCATTTAATATCCTCTATATACAACATTTCTGAAGATTAGGCTGTGCATGCAACTTAATTTTAGTTAACTTTGTTTTATACCCTGTATGTGCTTCATCTTGTTTCTTTTTTATGCTGTTTTAGTTCTATCATAAATTTTTATGTACTTTTTTTTATAAGTAAGTGAATTTATTTATCTATTTATTTATTTTTTAGGAAACCTTCAATTACGTATAAATTCTAGATGTTAACTAATAACTATTACTATTTTATTAATTTTATATTTTTATTATTATTTTTATTATTATTTATTTCACACTGCTACATGTATCAAACTTAAATTTCTATACTACAGTCATTTATTACTTTTATAAACTGTTATTACCTTATATGTTTTTACCTTCAGATCTGTTATATGTTAGTATATATGTTTTATGCCTTTGTTAGTGTCGGTAAATAGCTTATTAGCTAATGTTTCTTGTAATATGTAAACCGACTTAAAATAAAGTTTCTTGTATCTTGTATCAGGCATCACACTCTAGACTTCCAAATTTTCAAAGTCAATGAATTCAAAATAATCATCAAAAAATGTTACTGTTTGCAAAGGGTGAAGTAAATTCAAATACTTTATTACAGAAGAAATGTGTATTTACTATTGATGAAATAGCGGCTGATTTATTGTCAACCACTAGGCAAAGAAAAATAACTTAATCAGGCATTTTCAGGGCCACCCGTGTTTGATGGTTGTCTGGCTTTGGTCCCAAACCAGTATAGGTGACGGAAAAATCAACATAACGACAAAAAAATTTTTTGATATTGACAGGAACGTTTTTAATGATATATGTATATACGTGTACACCCCATATTGATAAGGAAATTTACCTTAAATTGAAGACACGGTCGTCTTTTCGCGCTTTAAAATATTTAGTCTTGTTCATCCTTCTTTCTTGAGGTCTTTCCGGTTCTGGCTTGTAAATAACAACTAGCCGAAAATGGTAATGATACTTAAATTTTCGTGATACTTACCGATTATCATGTCATTTCGAAGATAAATAAACCTACAGTTGAATTGACGTAGGTTTGTTTTTTATCCTGACTGACTGCTTTAACAGGATATAAGCCGATGCTTTTGATATTTTATGATTTTATCTTTTACAAAATTACAGCCATGTATAATATAATTTGTGTATCGTGTCTGCCAAGAGCTCACTTATTACTATTTGTGCCCGATTACCTAACAGTGTAACGTTGATCTGCATAATTTCCTTAGTTTAAATTGTGACTACTGATTTTATTTGATATTTTACTGAAAATATCTCATGCCAGGGCTGTCTCGCACGATAAGAATCAAACCGGTCCACAGACACTTTGGGTTATGTACGTGGCTCACCTTCTTGATCAGCACATGTATACACCATGTCTGTTTTTATCGTGCAAACGGTAAATCAAACTATTTTTGCATATTATTACGACCTGGTCGTCTTGAACTTCCGCTATTTTAACGTTTAAAAAAGTCAGTGCTAAAATATCATAATTTCATGAAGGTAACAATGCAGCTAGTCCTATAAATATGACGTCGCTTTGAGATATTTTGCTTCTGGGCAAAGCAACGTCATATCGAAATTGCTCAAAAACCCATAGCATGTTCCGCCAGAAAATCGGGCGGAACGAAAAACAATGAAGACAGCGTGTATTTACATATTTTTTTACCTATTTATGAACAAAACTAAAAAATAAATACCTTTTGTCAAAATAATTAAACTGTCACATCCGAAAAATCATGATTAAATCCTCTCATGTATTTCAATTCCTTTTACAGCCGATAAACAAATGGCGGCCGTAAAGTGCGCGAAATCTGATTGGCTAATTCAAATGCAAGCGTTTAACTGAGTCAGAACGATCTAACGGAATATGTTTTTAACGAAATAATTGCCCTTTCACCGTCAGTGTGTTTGAATATATTTTTCCGTTCAAAAATTTGGAATCAATCTGTAAAGCACCTTGTTTAACCAGTATGGCTGATAGACAAAAACAGATTGATGTTTATATTTTATTTTAAATTGATAAGTACATCGTTTGACAGTTTTTGTGTATGATTGAGCATGAAATTGAAAGAAAATATGATAATCTTTTGAATAAAGCTTGCAAGGCAGGACAATAGACATTTTTGGAATTTTTTATGATGCTATGCGTTTTTGAGCAATAACTATTAGACGTCAGGCTTGACCGACAAAAATTTTAACAAGCCTGTAACGTCTAATTTATTGGACTACAATGCAGCATGCCCATTCACGCACTACAGTGCGTAATTCACGCACAAAATTCTAGATGCACGCATAAAAATTGTAAGCATGGGGTACATGCATGCAAAGTAAAATCGTCGGAATGAATGTTTGGCAGACTTCCCGAAAGTTGAAAAAAACTGTCAGACATTCGGTCTGACAAACCATAAAAATCTGTCGGACCGAAACGAAATCTGTCGGACCAAATAAAATTGATCAAAATCAAAGAATAACTTGTGTTTGTATTTTTAAGACACTTTTTGTTTTTAATTTTTTCGCTGTAAAAATCGGCACATTCCTTACAGCACATTTTCATCTCCTCCCTATCATACACCAACGATTCATTGTCTTGCTTCTATTTTTCATTAAATTTTGTCTCAGGTCTTTTCTTTTTATCCTTTTACTGCTGTTCTGCGCGTTCCTCTGACGTAGATTTTTGATTTTTCCAAGGTTTGGCACCTTTAGCGACGCCATTTTGTATACATGCAGCTTGGATAAAAGCCGGACAGTCGGACCGATCCGGAATAAAAACTCGTCGGACCTGATCAAAATTTATCGGACATGTCCGTCGGACCGACGTATTTCGGGAAGTCTGGTTTGGGGTAGTATATGCCATCTACCAATGGTTAGGAACAGTCTAAACCCGGCCACAATTGCATGTCTGCTTTCAAAGTCGCCTCAGTCTGATTCGTAAATATTTTAGTCATGTTTTGACGTCACAAGTACTGTCTTGAGAAAAAAAGAACGACAAAGTTTTGGATATTTACAACTGCCAAAAAGTATTTTGAGTTCTCCAATGATCAGCAAAAAGTTAGTCACTTGATTTTTTAACAACTACCTTCAATTGTGAGCTTTATGCATGTCATATGAAATGAAAATATAAATAATTGAGATTTTGAAATAAATGTACATAATTTCGGATATACAAAATTTTGGTTATGGGTAATAATCGTATGGACTAAACAAAATACCAGTGATTGTAATGGCTGTTATATTGTTACCTTAAGTGATGAGTTTGTGTCTGTGTTACTGGGTAGTAATACTAAGCGAAACAGCTGTTCATTAATATCATGTTGACTAAAATGTTCTTACAAACAAAAACATGTTTAAACTTATGTGTACCCCCAGATTTTGAAATGTACCCCCAATTTTCAATGACAGGGGGTACATGTACCCCTACATTTAAAATTCAGTGGGCATGCTGACAATGTATGCTTTCCTTTGATGTGAGACGCCTGGAATGAGATTCGGCACTGTTTTGCGCTTTCATTTTCATGCCGAGAACCAAATTCCCCGCAGCGGTTACTTCCCCTAATCAAATCAGGAAGACTGACGCAAAGAGCCGAGTAGTTGTGATTGAATTTCTTTTTCCCAGCGATTTTCCCGCTGTAAACGGGAAACTTTTCAGTCCTCATGAATTCATAAAGAAGCATGTGACACGGTTAGGAAAATGTAATATAATGTGCAAAGCTTGGAAGAAAGGTATGATCGGATAATAACATGCATTTATTAGCTCGACTATTCGAAGAATATGAGAGCTATTGTAGTCGCCCCGGCGGTGGCGTCGGCGTCCGCGTCTGCGTTGGTTAAAGTTTTTTGTAAATTCAAATATCTCAATTATTGCTTGAGATATTCAATTGAAACTTACAATACTTATTTATAGTAACAATGTACCTCAGATTGACAAGTTGGATAACTCTGCCTACAATATTGACAGAATTATGCCCCTTTTTAACTTAGAAATTTTGGTTAAAGTTTTTTGTAAAGTCAAATATCTCAATTATTGCTTGAGATATTCAATTGAAACTTGCAATACTTATCTGTAGTAACAATGTTCATCAGATTGACAAGTTGGATAACTCTGCCTACAATATTGACAGAATTATGTCCCTTTTTAACTTAGAAATTTTGGTTAAAGTTTTTTGTAAAGTCAAATATCTCAATTATTGCTTGAGATATTCAATTGAAACTTGCAATACTTATTTATAGTAACAATGTACATCAGATTGACTAGTTGGATAACTCTACCTACAATATTTTCAGAATTATGTCCCTTTTTAACTTAGAAATTTTGGTTAATGTTTTTTGTTAATTCTAATATCTCAATTATTGCTTGAGATATTCAATTGAAACTTACAATACTTATTTATAGTAACAATGTACATCAGATTGACAAGTTGGATAACTCTACCTACAATATTTTCAGAATTATGCCCCTTTTTAACTTAGAAATTTTGGTTAAAGTTTTTTGTAAAGTCAAATATCTCAATTATTGCTTGATATTTTCAATTTAACCTTACAATACTTGTTTATAGTAACAATGTATATCAGTTTGCAAAATCGCATAACTCTGACTGCAATATTTGCAGAATTATTTGTTTTGAAACTTAGAAATTTTGGTTAAAGGTTAAAGGTCTTCAAAGATATTTACTTGAAACTTTACACATGTACTTAGGGTCATAATTGGAGAGTCATAATTGTTGTATGTCACTGACCAAGTTCCATAACTCTACTCGCATTAAGGCTGATTCATCTCCCCTTTTCTACTTAGTCTCTTGGTTAATGTTTACATGCAAGTTTTACATATCTCAATAACTATTAAAGATACTTATTTAAAACTTCACATATGCATTTAGAATCATAATTGTAGGTCACTGACCAAGATCCATAATTCTATCTTGCATTTAGGCTGATTTTTCTCCCCTTTTTCAACTTATAAATTCATGGTGAAGTTTTGCTTGTAAGCTGTTATGTCCATAACTACTGAAGAGTTTGTGCCTTTTTGGGACATTTTTATGCATTCATAATAATAAAGCTAAAACATCTTAATAACAAGCCTTTGTACCTTTTTCAGTAAATTTTATGTATTCATAGGTAATTGGCATTATTATACTCAATAAAACACCTTTGTGACAATTTTTGGATAGTCAGTATTGGCTTGGCTATTCAAAAATTGTCACAAGGGTGAGTATATTAATGCTAATTACTGACTAAGAATTTACGTTAAAGTTGCATACCACCTCAGATATTTTCCTATTCCATTGACATCTCGCTTTGAAACAAGTTGAAATTTTATGCACTTCTTTGAGAGTATAATAGGACTCTCCTGAAGACCTATAGCCATAACATGGATTTAAAGAAAAATTTGGCCCTTTTGTTAATTTAGAAAATGTTACATTATCAAGGCTCTTTTAATATCAAACACTTAGAATAGTCGAGCATGCTGTCCTACTGACAGCTCTTGTTTATTAAAGGAATATATGCATTGACTGATTTACACCAGAAATAAATGGCATGCCATAACATAAATACCTGAAATATATGTAGGTCAGTTGTGTTTACATTTTGAAGCTTGGTATCTTCAGGAAATTTAGGTGTTTGGTAAAAAATTGACTTTTTTAAAACGTTACGAAATTCTATTCAAACTTGTTCATGTGTTAGACACTTACCTGTCTCGTACTAATATAAGCACAAATTTAAAACTAATTCTTGTAATAAACAATACTTTTAGTTTTTAATATTCAGGGGCAGAGAAGGGCGGGGTCCATACACCAAATGTCTGTGAAACGGTCTAATGGTTGGCGGCAATTTCGAGTCATTTCGGCACTAAGACGTAACGGCCCCAAATTACCCAAGACATTTCGGCCATGGGCGTTTCGGCCCTTTACCAAATCAGTCTCATAAAATAAGAATAAGTCTTGTCTGTACTTGTTTTACACTAGTTCTGGCTTCAATAACTTTATAAGCCGCTATATAACATTTTTGTTTTTCATCTGATAAGGCATTAAAGTTTTGGATTAGACCCGTTACGAAACCTAACCAGAATAACATAAGTTGATTTAACCTTATTTTTCACCTGCAAATACACTTGACCTAATCAATTCTTGTGCATTTTATGATAAAACAATTATTTTAACATTGTTCTATACCAATTAAAGTATCAAAATATAAATACTGTCATTAATTTAAAATTGCCTCTTTAACTGTAAAACATCAGTTACGCCGACTACAGTTGGCCATGACATTTAGGTGCCACGCGAGACCTCGTATGAAGTCATTCTTGGGAACCGATTAGAATAGAGTTGTGTACTATATCTAGAACATCTTCGTTTACATGATTTCAATAATTTTTTTTTAAGATAATGTTTTTTCTTATTTTCATTATTTTTTTTAATACTTAAATATGATTTTCTTGAATACAAAAGTCAGTAAATCACGTTTTTCAATATCACGTGGTCAAACATTTTGGCAATATGGCGGCCAAGTGCTGAAATTTTTACCTGTCAGAAACTATTAGGTAGTTTGTTCGCAATAAGATTTTTATTTGAACAAAAAAAATTTCTGTTGTGATTTAAGACGCTGACAGATGCACGCAGTAAAAATTACATCTAAGAAATTTGGTTCAAGTAATAATCACTATGCTTAGTACACACCAATATGGAGGCTGTTTACAAGATTTTTACACGGGATTTGTTTAAAATTATTTAAAATTTAAACAAGAAAATCATTGATGCAAAGCATCAAAGGGCGACGCCAAAAGAATTTGATCCAGATTTGCACCTAAATACTTAAAAGATGTATACTTTATAGCAGTACCATTACATGTGACCTGGAGGCTAGGGCCAGTTTAAGTTGAAACTTAAACCAAAAAAGAATAGACTCTGTCTTGCCAAGATGCAAAGACAATTTATAGTCAATTAAGCAATCTTATAAGACTCATGCTATAAGAAAGAATTTCTTCAGATTTATTTTATGAGACACAAGGATTCCTGAGTCATCAGCATATAATCACAGGCACGAGTATCGGACCTGGGAAGAAAAAATATGACCAGATGACCAGATTGATAAAAAAAAACTGTGTTTATAAAAACCAAAAAAAAAAAAAGTAAATAATGATCCCCTTTAAAAATATACTATCAACTTGAAGTATATTTTTAAAGGGGGTCATTATTTACATTTTATTTTGGTTGTTGACACTTTTAAGATGAACACAGGTTTTTTTATCAATCTGGCCATATTTTTTTTTCCAAGGTCTCACCGTCTGATACTCGTGCCTGTGCATTATAATAAAAGCTTTTGCTTAGGGTTGAAGACATGTAATTGACAAATATTAGACATAAAAGAGGACCTAAAATGAACATCAGGGGGACAGCATAGGTACTCAGAGCAGTAGTTGAATGAGTACCAGCCACATCAACCAGCTACTATCAGAGATAAGACTTAAACCATGTAAGAATGTCATTATATATGGCAGATGCTTGAAGTTTCATGAAGAAGAAGAAAAACAACTTCTTCATGTGCAGTATAGTGTGTTCAACTGTATCAAATGCCCTTTGTAGATCTAAAAGTATCGTGCAATACTGCCTTTGTCCATTTCAAATAATGCAATCTGTTAAATGAATCAAACATGTGTCAATTGAAAAACCACTTCTAAACCCTGACTGAAACTGCCTGACCATGACTCGAACCCATGACTTTCAGAAGACCAACTGAGCTATCCGGCCTGCTACACATTTTCTCTTTAATAATGAAACAGTTCTAAACCACAACATATTTCCCCACTATATCAATTTGTGTTCGTGAATTTCTTATGTTACAGAGCATAGGAAATTGAACTCATGCTTATATGCAGTCACAGGATGAGAAAAACTTTGAGCTTGACCAGAACTCAAACCTGTGACCAACATAAGAAATTTTATGAAGGCTGATTTGTATTTTGCATCAAGGGCACCGGGCAAAAACATGAAAATGCAACAAACAAACCACTTTGTGGTAGATTGTATTTTCATGTTTTCATCTGGCACCCAGTTACTTTTTGTACTATGTTGGTTTTAATGTGGCACAAATCACCCACTATAAATTTAGTGCACAAATCACCCACTATAAATTAAGTGCACAAATTTATTCAAGGGCAAGTAACAATCTACTCTATGTACAGTCTGTTGTCGGGTTGACTCAGGAGACCTGGAGGTTGAGACCGGTGTCCCTTCATTACAAATAGATAAGACAGAAGCTGTCCTTTTCAAACTATGCACATGTTAGAAAAAAAATAGAATAACTATTCAGAATATGATTTTTTGAGACTTTATTAATTATATTGCTTGATCCAAGTTTAAGGACATTTTCAATCAATACATGTTTTATCATTTATAACTTTAAATGAAAGTCTCATCCCTTTAATAATAATGACATAACTGTATCTCTTTAAATGCAGAAAAATGATAAGTCTCAACATATCAATTATATACTACTGTCTAAGATATACATGTATGCACATAACATTAATAATTCCCAGTTTATATTAAATAAATATGAAATCCTAACATTAACATTAACATGCTTTTGATGACCTTACAACTGGTGAATTATATACAACAAAAATAGTATTATAAGTAATACCTAAGATAGACAGAAAAGAACAAATAATTTAGTAAACATGAGTTACTTCCCCTTACAATAAAGAAAACCTGAAACCCAAAAGAACACCCTACTAGTAAACAGCAAAATTATGAAATGCTGCAGGTTCAGCTTTATCAAGCCATGCAAATTAATGGTAAAGTATTCATAAAAAAAATAGATGGCCATGTGTCAGCAGTAATTGCAGAAAATCGGATAGCTTTTCAACATCCGGATACTGGTACACTTTGTAAAAACAACCATTCTGCGCAAACAGATAAATGTAATAAGGATAAAATCAATAGGATAATCGTTTACAACAGTTCCATTACCTATCCTTATACTCAATTGCAGGTGAACTTTCTTCTTGTAGGAAAATTTTGAAAATGTATAAATGAATGAATGAACCGATACGGCCTCAATCTAGACCACAACGATATTCGAAATCCGGGTTTTAGTATTGTCATTAAAACTAAGGGACAAGCTGTTAAACTTAACCTGCAATTTCGTGAAAATAATATCACAATGCACACGCTTTTTACATAAAGTTATTAAATACAAATATAACAACACATTTGTTTACTTGATTTTTACGAATCAAAATAAAACTAATTAACACAACATGAAATTAACTGCTAATAATAACAGCTCCTTCCATAGGCAAAAATAAAAAGCGTTCCATAATAGACGACGCCGCTCACCGGCGTCGCCAATAAGATGTTTTTGAGAAGGAATACACATTTTTGGAAGGATTATGAATACCAAGTATTATTTATAACATTTTACATAGGGAGTTGTTTGAATGATTGTTTATGTTTATTATTTTGCTATATAATATATGGACTTTTAAATAGATATCTTCAGACGTTGAAGCGGATTTGACCAAAGTAAAAAATAGCTTCAATATACGGTTTATGTCTAAATATTTGGACTAGGATTTCATGATATTTTTTATGGTAGTCCGTGGCCGAGTGGTTAAGGTAACCACTTGCCCTTCACAGCTGTGGGTTGCAATCCCGATAGGGACTTTGGATTCATTTAAGGAAGCTACCCAGCTAGCTTACGGAACGTCGGTGGTTCTACTCGGGTGCCCATTGGTGCCTGAAATAATTCACAGAAGGGCACCTGAGGTCTTTCTCCACCAGTGAAGCTGGAACGTCACCAAATGACCTATACTGTGTTGGTGTGACGTAAAACCCAATCAAACAAACAAATCTTGATATTTAACATCTACTGTACATCTACATCAAGTTTGGCACCTGCATATAACATTGGTTATAGTCTGTTTTATCGACAAAGAGTAAACACAACTTATGTTCTAAATGAGCTTCATGAGATTTTCGTGTTTTTATCCCAGGGTTTTTTTCCAGTGTTTTGGGAACATGACCCATACCCTTGAGATTGGGAATTTTAGCGGCATTTTGCCCAAAATTGGGAAAAAAAAACCACAACATTTTCAAGTTTCCTGAGGCAATATATTCCTTTTCTAATATTATAGGATTTAGTTCACAAAAGTAGGTCTCTGATTTTCAAATTTTTGATCTGTGTTATTGTATGGTGTTTTGACTTTACACCTCCTGGATGTTTCACCCCTGGATGTTTCACCCTCAAAACCCTGGTGTTTTCATCACCACTTTTTAAACTTGATAAATATATGAAATAAATATCATTATGGGTTAATATTATATATAATACAACACATACTTGCAAACAATTACATTCATGAAGAAGATTTTTTTGACATAAATATAGTGAAATTTCCCTGGGTAAATAATTATAAATATGAGTTCTGAAAGAATTATCAGCTATAAGTCTACATGTATATATTATTTCATTTTTTTTTTGTTATCCAAAAATTAAATACCATAAAAATATTGATTAAATAAAATTTAATTATAACAGATAAGAACAATTAGAAGTGTGAAACAATTTTGAATAAAGCATTATAAACACAGGTTTATTAATTACTAAATTAGCACCTTTAGAAGTATGTAACTAATAGTTCTTTTTAGTTTTTATAAAATAGGAAATAAAATTATATGATGAAAATAACAGTGTTTATTTTAATGTTATGTTATTGTATTGTGCATATATACATTGTAGATATAGTAATTGACTCTGAATAAAATTTAATTTTAGTAAATCTTATCATTTTGTTTTTATCTGTTTTTCATACATTGATACTTATTTGGTTAATTTTATTTTAACAAGAATGTCATTTTTAAATAAAATTTCTTAATTATAAATTTCAAAAAACAAATATTCTCTCAATGTCTATCATGCAAATTTATATGATAATGAGTTATCTGTCATCTGTAGCTGAAAAAAACTCGCACAATTTGCAACAATACCAAACTTTTGCACCACTATGAAACAACTCGTATTTGTTGGAACTTAATAACATTTGATCATTGACAGGGACAACTGTATCTGATTTAAACTCGTCGCTAGAACTTTTAAAACCCCGAGAAGGAACATCATTGTGGTAACTCTCACGGTCACCTGGTTGATCGATTTCCCATTAGTACTTGCAGTTTCATTGCCATTACCGTTTCAGAAGTACTACTCTTTTCCGAGAGAGTCGCTTGCGTAAACATTTAATCATTTTTTTTTTGTTTTTATCAGTGCTTTTTTAACGTGTGAAACATTTTGATTTACTTTCACTTTCGGAGGTCGTCGGTATCGTAAGACGCTCGATAAACTTATATACTAAGAAATCAAGCGTCTACTTAACACGTGGGTTGTTTAGACGCCGGCTATTTGCTTAATTTTTACGTTCCCCCAAAGATCGATCTTTAAAAAACTTTTTTAAGTTTTCGATTGGGAATTTTTGTATCAAAATTGGGAAAAAAACATATACTATTTTCAATTGGGAATATGACCGAATAACGGCTATAAAATCGGCCAAAAAAAACCCCTGTATCCACTGAAAATTTGTAACTTTCAGACATAAATTCATTTCCATATTTCATATCTAATTATTATTCTGATCTGGTATACTTATTCTTGACTGGAAAGTAGAAATAACCACTTCTAATTTTGGGATGCACAGGGCTCTACAAATTGTTTTGGAATAGAGTTGTCCAGGACAACTGACCTAGCAAAATAAGAGTTGTCCCAAAATTGACCACAAGTGTCCAAGTCTCGGTAAATGTTCAGTATGTGTAGTATGTATACTATATCCAAAGAAGAAGGAAAATTAACTAACTTTTTAATATTTTTAAGTTACATTTTGTATTTCATTTCGTATAAAATAGAACATTTTGTTTCAACTAAAAATAGTTTTTGATTGTTCAGCACTCTTCCCAGGTACCTTTCAGCTCTGGTTCAAGTTCAATAGCCTGTGTAGGCCTATATGTTTTGTTTCAGTTTTTTTATTTTTTTTCCCCGCGAATTTTTATCCTTGATCTTGAAAATTTAAGTAATAATTATTCTAACATGAATCTAGTTAGCCATAGCCTCTCTCAGTTTCCACATGTTCACTTGGAGACCATGGTAATAAGTAAAAGACAGTCATTATTACCCGGTAGGGAAATATAAAAATATGATAGTGAATTAGACTATTCAAATACTTACAAATCTCATCATTATTTATCTTTACATTGTCAAAAGTTCCTTTTGATTCATAAGTAACAAAAAAAAAATTTTAATATTTCTACTTGCTCGAGAGCTTTAAACTGATTAAAAACTGCCTGACGATTTATATCAAAAAAATCGGCATCGCGAAAATGTGACAAATGAAACTATTTCACTGTTTTCCTCATAAATTATACTGTTTTTGAACACTATTGTATGTTGGAATGCGTTCATAATAGATGCTTTTTGGATATTTTAATATTGTTTTCCACTAAGGAATTCATCAAAAAGCCTAAAACAAAAAATTCCAAAATTTTTTCAATTCACGGCACAAATTACTGTCTGCTTGTGTCAATATATCGAACTTCAAAGACCAAGTCTGTGACTTAATAATGTTTTTGACATGTCTATTATAATGTTAGACTTTGTCTTTAAGATTTTTATCAAATATTTAGTGTCTTATCTATTTTTATTGGCTGTGGCAATGTAAAATTAATCAGCGTAGCAACTGCTGAGATTGATTGCCTCAGGCGAAGATTACCGACGTACCATGCTGTGAAGGGTCGTATTAATAAACATAATTTTACAGTTTTACAAGATTAGCACCTGTCAAAATTTGACTTGTCCGGGACTAACTTTCTGCTTATTGTCAGTTGTCCCAAGTGGTTTTAGAGTTGTCCCGGACGTCGGACTATAGGATTTGTAGAGCCCTGATGCACCAATAAGTGTACCATGCAGATTTTTAAAAAAATGAAAGAATTACCAGTGTTGACATCAACATATTTGGTTTAAAATATCATCTGTAGACTATTAAATGCAGACTTGTGCCATTATTCACACTGCTGTATTTACATAGGTACACTTGTAAGTGTTTTCTATGTATGAGGACTTTCTTTTAAAAGAGGAAATTTGTCCATTCTAAGTAGCCATTGTGTACATTTATTGTGGCACGGTGGTTGTAAGATATGGTATAATACAATCTGTCTTTACGCCTTCAGTGAACATCATGTATGTTACATTGTCTGAAAAAAAGACAGGACATGTCACAAATAAAATTTCTCTCCTATGAGCAACCTGATAACATTTGGGGTTTATATGTTATTTGTATACAGTACAGCTCATGCGATGTTTTGCACTTTGTGACCACGGATACTTTTAACGATGGGGGACATACTATGGTCAGTCAACATTGGCAAATCACCGTGGACTAGTAAAAAAAAAATCACCCCAATCACCTGGTGGAAAATCACACGATTCCCCATGATAAATATTGCATATTAATGTTCACATACATGTACAATATAGTCTTGTTAGAAAAAGATTAATTGCACTTATCGATTGTTTTAATGACAGCCGTTACATCATCTGTATAGGTATAAAAATTGGTAGTTTTGAAGTTCCATTTGTGTAAAAAAAATGTAAAAAAAAATATATTACAATGAAAATGCACTTACAATAAATAATATGCCAATAATGACACAATAAATATCCAACATTTTCCCCCTTTTTTGTAATAATTATACACATGTGCAATCGTTTCTTGACAGAAAAAGGAAGAGCTGACTAGTCATTTGTCAGAGGTCAACTCTTACAAGTGTAAATTTTCTGTATATTATTTATTAATGGGAAACATCATGCATCATACACATATTGGTGCATAAGGCACTAAATCTGGCTATATATCAGACCTGATGAGGTACATTTGTAAGTGTTATCTTTGTTTAAAAAAGAAAATTTGTCCATTCTAAGTAGCCATTTGTGTACATTTATTGTGCACGGTGGTTGTAAGATATGGTATATTAAATCTGCCCTTTACGCCTTCAGTGAACATAATGTATGTTACATTGTCTGAAAAAGACAGGACACTGTCACAAATAAATTTCTCTCCTATGAGCAACCTGATAAAAAAAAATTTTTGGTTTATATGTTATTTGTATACAGTACAGCTCATGCGATTTTTGCACTTTGTGACCACGGATACTTTTTAACGATGGGGGACATACTATGGTCAGTCACACATTGGCAAATCACCGTGGACTAGTAAAAAAAATCACCGCAATCCCTGGTGTAAAATCACACGATTCCCCATGATAAATATTGCATATAAGTGTTCACATACATTTACAATGTAGTCTTGTAAGTCAAAAGAAAAAAATTAATAACACTTATCGATTGTTTTAATAACAGCCATAACATCATCTGTATAGGTATAAAAATTGTTAGTTTTGAAGTTCCATTTGTGTAAAAAAATTATTATTACATATATTATTACATTAATACAATGAAAATGCACTTGCAATAAATAATATGCCAATAATTGACAACAATAAGTATCCAACATTTTTCCCCCTTTTTTGTAATAATTATAAACATGTGTTATAGTTTCTTGACAGAAAAAGGAAGAGCTGACTAGTCATTTGTCAGAGGTCATCTCTTACAAGTGTAAATTTTCTGTATATTATTTATCAATGGAAACATTATATTTCATTTATTTATGGATGCTACTTTGCGCGGAAGTATATTTGTGTATTTTAGCGCTATGGAATTTCAGCAATTGGTGATGAATTTCTGTAACTAACAATTAAATATTTTAACATTTTTAAAACAGGCGTGTAAATATCCGCCTTTCAAAAATTATAGAAGACAAATGCTGCGTGTGTTATTTTTTGCAGACACATGTAAATACCTGTTATATTATAAATTGATAAATGGTCACCCCAGAGAATGAAATGCCCCTGCAATATTTCAGTGATCCACAGTGACAATATCCGCAGTGTGAATTTCACCCGGTCGGGTGATGAATGGAAGGTCACAACAGTTACTGTCGCAGTGACAATCCACCCATAAAAATCTCATGGGGATTGGAAGACTTTGGAAAAATTGTTTACGCTGTACTGTATATTACACTAATAGTGATTGTTAATCCATTGGTATCTGAAACATCTATGTGCCAAGTGGATGATGTCACTTAATTTTTTCATTTTTGAGACTGGGGATAAATAATGTTAGCTCAGCTTCTGTTTTCAAAGATTGCTTATAATTCTGTATTTCAGGCAGCCACAAAATCATTCAGAAACAAAATGCGTCTAGCAAAGAAACAGAAACAAAAACGCTATTCCACAGTGGGTCAGAATGAAGACTGGCAATACAATCCGGTAAGTTTATTTTATTAAGGCCTGGATTTTTTATTGGGCATCTTGGGCCTAGTTGTTGTTAAAGGTTGTTCAAGCCAAACCTCTTGCCCCTCGAAGCTGTGGGCTTGAATTCCGCCAGTGACTTCCGATATTTTCAAATGAGAGGAATCTTACCAGCTAATGTATTGTACGTTGGTGGTTCTACTTAAGGAATGGCTAATTGATCAAATTTCCAAGTCTGGTTATCATGCTTTAGTTTCACAATTAAAAAGGCACAGGTTTCAGTTTGTCATAGGTGTAATATTCTTCTCTTTGCTGCAGATGTAAGTCACAGATCTATTTTGAAATATAATAACAATTATATATTTTTGTCACAGTTCAGCAGATATGTTTACAATTTTATATTTATGTTGTACTCTTTGAAGTGTATAAAGCTATAAAATTATACATCTGCTACAAAAATTTATAGACTTTTTATAAAGCAGAATACTTTCAAAAGGCTTGCATAAAATAAATTATATGGTAGTAAATTGATTTAAAAGCAAATGGGTCAAGCACAATCATTGCTATACAGATAAAACACTGCTTAAAATAGCCGAATGATGTTAATTTTTGGTTCAAGAAAATTTAATCCGGATTTTATATACAATTTTTTGGTGTGTGAACTAAAACTTTCAAAATCGCCCGTAAGTTTATGAAACCTGGTATTTTTTATAAAAGTATTTAATAAGAAATAGCTTTATACCCTTTAAAACTATGCAAGCACATGTTTTGTTTCTGTGACAGGAATTGAGGTAATGAAGTAAACAAATGTTAATGATTATATTTCTGTGCTTTATTTTGTCATAGATGTAAGCAAGTGGTATTAAAAGTTAGTGTTTTCACAAATAGATATGAACGAAAATATGAGGTGTATTGTGTTGTATGATTATTATGCCCCCTTTTGAAAAAAAGGGGGTATATTGCTTTGCACTTGTCGGTCCGTCGGTCCGTAGACCAAATGGTTTCCGAGTGATAACTAAAGAACCCTTAGGCCTAGGAACTTCAAACTTGGTATGGTGATTGGTCATGACAAGTAGATGAACCCTATTGATTTTGGGGTCAAGGGGTCAAAGGTCAAGGTCACATTGACCTTGTAAGCAAAAACGGTTTTCCGATCAATAACTAAAGAACCTTAAGGCCTAGGAACTTCAAACTTGGTATGGTGATTTGTCGATGATCAGTAGATGACCCCTATTGATTTTGGGGTCAAGGGGTCAAAGGTCAAGGTTCACATTGACCTTGTAAGCAAAAACGGTTTCCGATCATAAGTAAAGAACCTTAAGGCCTAGGAACTTCAAACTTGGTATGGTGATTGGTCATGATCAGTAGATGACCCCTAACGATTTTGGGGTCAAGGGGTCAAAGGTCAAGGTCACATTGACCTCTTGGGTAAAAACGGTTTTCCGATCAATAACAAAAGAACCCTTAGGCCTAGGAACTTCAAACTTGGTATGGTGATTGGTTATGACCAGCAGATGACCCCTATTGATTTTGGGGTTAAGTGGTCAAAGGTCAAGGTCACATTGACCTTGTAGGTAAAAACGGGGTTTCCGATCAATAACGAAAGAACCCTTAGGCCTAGGGACTTCAAACTTGATATGGTGATTGGTCATGATCAGTAGATGACCCTATTGATTTTGGAGTTAAGGGGTCAAAGGTCAAGGTCACATTGACCTTGTAGGTAAAAAACGGTTTCGATCAATAACGAAAGAACCCTTAGGCCTAGGGACTACAAACTTGATATGGTGATTGGTCATGATCAAGTAGATGACCCCTATTGATTTTGGGGTCAGGGGTCAAAGGTCAAGGTCACATTGACCTCTTAGGTAAAAACGGTTTCCGATCAATAACGAAAGAACCCTTAGGCCTAGGGACTACAAACTTGATATGGTGATTGGTCCATGATCAGTAGAATGACCCCTATTGATTTTGGGGTCAAGGGGTCAAAGGTCAAGGTCACATTGACCTCTTAGGTAAAACAGTTTTTCGGATCAATAACTAAAGAACCCTTTAGGCCTAGGAACTTCAAACTTGGTTATGGTGATTGATCATGATCAGTAGATGACGCCCTATTGATTTTGGGGTCAAGGGTCAAAGGTCAAGGTCACATTGACCTCTTAGGTAAAAAACAGTTTCGGATCAATAACTAAAGAACCCTTTAGGCCTAGGAACTTCAAACTTGGTATGGTGATTGGTCATGATCAGTAGATGACCCCTAACGATTTTGGGGTCAACGGGGTCAAAGGTCAAGGTCACATTGACCTCTTGGTAAAAACGGTTTCCGATCAATAACAAAAGAACCCTTAGGCCTAGGAACTTCAAACTTGGTATGGTGATTGGTTATGACCAGCAGATGACCCTACTGATTTTGGGGTTAAGGGGTCAAAGGGAAAAGGTCACATTGACCTTGTAGGTAAAAATGCTTTCCGATCAATAACTTAAGAACCCTTAGGCCTAGGAACTTCAAACTTGGTATGGTGATTGGTCATGACCAGCAGATGACCTATTGTTTTTTAGGGTCAAGGGTCAAAGGTCATGTAACATTGACCTTGTAGGTAAAAACGGTTTCCGATCAATTAGCTAAAAAACGCTTAGGCCTAGGAACTTCAAACTTTGTATGATGATTGGTGGTGACCAGCAGATGAACCCCTATTGAGTTTTGGGTCAAGGGGTCAAAGGTCAAGGTCACATCGACCTTGTAAGTAAAAACGGTTTCTGATCAATAACTTAAGAACGCTTAGGCCTAGGAACTTCAAACTTGGTATGGTGATTTTTCATGACCAGCAGATTACCCCTTTCGATTTTGGGGATCAAGGGTCAAAGGTCAAGGTCACATTGACCTTGTAAGTAAAAACGGTTTCTGATCAATAACTAAAGAACACTTCGGCCTAGGAACTTCAAACTTGGCATAGTGATTGGTCATGATCAGCAGATGACCCCTATTGATTTTTTGGGGTCAAAGGTCAAGGTCACATTGACCTTGTATGTTAAAACGGTTTCTGATCAATAATAAAAAACCCTTAGGCCTAGGAACTTCAAACTTGGCATGGTGATTAGTCATGACCAGCAAATGACCCCTTTTGATTTTGGGGTCAAGGGGTCAAAGGTCAAGGTCACATTGACCTTGTAAGTAAAAACGGTTTCTGATCAATTAAGTAAAAACGCTTAGGCCTAGGAACTTCAAACTTTGTATGATGATTTGTCTTGACCAGCAGATGACCCCTATTGAGTTTTGGGTCAAGGGGTCAAAGGTCAAGGTCATGACCAGTAGATACTTGATAACCCTTATTAATTGTTTGATCACTGGGTCAGAAGTCATGCATAATTACCTTATCACATGAATAATTGGCTGCTGATAGGGGGCATACATGTTTTACAAACATATCTTGTTTATCATAGATGTGAACAAATGAAATATTTGTTAGGGGGCATACATGTTTTACAAACATATCTTGTTTATCATAGATGTGAACAAATGAAATATTTGTTTTCAAATTTACTATATTATCAAGTGATATACAATGTATTTGTGTTACAGATACAATGCCAAGAGGCGTCACTGGAGGAGGACAAAGCTGAAGATGTAAAGAATTTCCTTCAATCCAGTTCCACAGTCTGCTGTTTAAAGAGACACTATCTTATAATGTATTATTATTTCTGCAAAAGTACCAGTTATTTCCTAACATTATAAGTGAATTATGTTTGCTATGTGCATCTTGTGTATCAAATAAAGATTGTGGGAAGAATTATTTTACTTGTTTTAGATCAAAGGAACCGTTTATTAAATGTGTGATTAAAATTATGCTGTTACTTAGCTTGATTTTTCAAATAACAGACTTTTAGTGGAGCTACAGTAACCATTAAACTTTAATCCTTGTGCAGGCGCCTGTGTTACACTGGTTATAGTTTAAGATGCATTTTCATATCTCCACATTCAATTGAAGGTAATCACTTGAAATATCATGCTTCTCTTGACATTATATTGAAGGATCCATATCTTTAAAGCTGCATGCCTACAGATGAGCCAAAATATTCCAAGAAAATTAAACTTGAATGTACTAAGATTTTAAGAAAAACAGATAAAAGATTCTAGTGATAATTCATATATCATTCTTATGTGCAATTAACGACTGATTTTTGTGTCACCTTGAAAAAGGCCACATATAGTGGTTACTTTTGTCGGCGTAAACCCGTAAGGCTTGTCCGGAGCATAACTCAGTCACTATAAGTCTGATTGACTCCAAACTTGGTATGCATGCTTTTTCAATGACCATAAT